>NC_088237.1:3289202-3589202 GCF_036934945.1 Oncorhynchus masou masou
GTGTGTGTGTATGTGTACATGTATGTATGTGTGTACATGTATGTATGTGTGTACATGTATGTATGTGTGTACATGTATGTATGTATGTGTGTACATGTATGTATGTATGTATGTATGTGTAAGTGTATGTATATGTGTATTTTAAAACGTGACAGAAAAATATCAACCCACAAGGCAAGCGGTCAAATTAATTTATATAAACATGAGTGCCAATGCTGATAAATGGGCATTCCTTATCATTCAGTTAGACCCAATTTAAAATAAATTGTGAAATAACGTGCATGATTATTGCCCTTTCAGTGAGGCGAGAGAAACGCATTAGTGTCTGGCTGGGTACTAACATCCTACAGCACATTGTCTTGGCGGTTTAAGTTGTGAGTTAGTATGTAAAAAAAAGGCTCAATACATTTGTTTTAGTTTTCACATTTTTGACATGAGTAATGTAAAATTACAAACATTTTTAAAAAGTCAGGGAACGACATGGAGGTTCAGTATTTTTTATAACGGAGGAGACTGATTGGTTGCCTTCTGACAACACAAACGCACATCTTTCATAGGGGGGGTACACAGTAGAGTCAGAAACGTGCACTAGACCGATCTATCTAGGCTTCTGTCGGCAATCAAAGCTGTATCTCGCAATGGAATGCTCTTTCTCAATTTCTTGGTTTGCAACTTCAGTTAAACATTGCCTATCACCAATGAATAGGCTAGGAAAATCTACACGAAACAGATCGTATACTGAACACGCTCACATCATTAGCAACGACAAAGCGCATTCGAGTCATCTGCACTGTGATTTTGATTTTGTGCTGGACAAAAAAAACATTTTTCCATTAGGGATTTTTCTTAACATTTAAGGATCCCAATTCAGTTTAAATGTCCGCACATCCAATGTCTATGCAGATTTACCACAGCTGCATATTACTGCCCTAGAGCTTTGAACTGGTGGTCTGTGTTCAGTCGATGTGTATTTTAATGTATTTAATGTATACCCTTGTTCCGTGTTGTAAGCAGTCTTTCCTGGGTCTTGTTCATTAGCCGTCAAAAGAAAACTGACTGAAGCGGGGAGGGGCTCCCTGAACTTGTCCATTAAGAAGTGCAAATTTTATTTTAGTCGCGTGCTACAATTTACACGGCCCAGACGTCACTCCCTTTCAAATTGACTGCGTCTCTTAAGATTTGAGTTGAACTTCCTTAGGCACTCACTGGGTATGGTTCTGTAGTGTATTCGCTAGGAACCCAACTGAAGCAAATGGGTGGAAACGGGAAGGACTAACCTGAACTTATCCAATATGAAAGGCTTGTTTTTGTTGCTAAATGTTTTTCTTTGCAAAACTTTTTGCTGCGGTGTGCACTAAACAATCCCCGTTTTCTTCCTGTGTGCAGGTCACTGAGCCGAAGGGTGCTTTGACTGGCAGCAACTCCGGGATCACCAGTATAGTTTGACAGTGCTGTGAGTGTCATACTGCTTAATATCCTACCCTGTCTAAAATGGGGAGGGGAGACTAATGATTCTGTTTGTACGTATGTTAGTCACATGCAAAATCTAGCCCAATTTTGATGAAACTTAGATGAATGATGCGTCTTGCCATAGAGCTATGCCATTTACAAAATTACCAACTTTGAACAAGCATATCTCCTGTCCCGTTTGAGCTCGAATTGTTGTCACTAATTGGCTCAAGGACTGCATCATTCGTGGCGGACAACATGTTGTTTTTTGCTTGTGGATGCTTGCACAGCAAGTTAAGCTGGAGTCGCAACTGTAGCTCTTTGGTATTTCGTGAACTGTTACAACCTGAATTGTACTGTTAAAAAAAATACTTTAAAGTAGATTTTTTTTGTTTTTAAAAATATTTTTTAATTTAATGCAATGATGCTTTTCCACTTCACTGTTTAATTGTGATATTGTGTGTCTCAGGGCTCCTACTTGCTGGCTGCGTCCAATGACTTTGCCAGTAGGCTGTATGCTGTGGATGACTACACACTGAGGGTAAGTATGCCTCAGAAGGGCCCTTCTGTACATCCAGAACAAAACAAACCTTATTCGCTTGTACTTATTGCTGTAGTATGCAAGTGAAGGTTGTAGGGCTGACCCCATTTAGTCAAATGTTTGGTCGATAGGCTGTTGGTCGACCACAATTTGTTTTAGTTGAGAAGTTGCATATAGATGTATATTTTTGGACTAATCCATTGACGAGGCTGCGGGAATGCTATCGCCCAAGAAGGGGAGTGTGGCTAGGATGTACAAGGCAAGTCTCTCTCTCTCCAGAATGCGATCTCCAGCCATTTTGTGAGCATTCATTGTTTCATAACTTCATTGTGAGTTGTTTGTCTGGCCTGCTTGGCTTACAAATGTGCCCAATTTGGATATGTCTGACAGTATTTTTGAGTATCTTAACTCAACACCACTAATGAGCTGCAGACTTTCTCAAAGTAAATTTTTCTTCACTTCAAACTGCAAGTAAACAGTCTGTTTTTAGAATCCATTGCTAGACAATAGTTCCTCATTGTATTTTAAAAATATTTCGAGCTCTCTCCTTTTCGATAAACATTTGACATGAATGGGAAAAATGTAATGTAATCCAATGCAAATGTCAAATTACGATTTACTTCATATCACTTGCACAAATAGCCTACAGCTGTGTCTGTACTGAGTTCACTGGTGCAGTAAACTGAGGGCCCAGAATAAAAAAATAAAAAAAGTGAGTTTCAGGCCAGACACAGTTGGTAGTTGCTACAATGTTTCAAGTACGTTGCAGACAGGTCATGGATAGCCAATGTGATTTATAGGATAGTTCTTTTTAGCAGGATATTTTGTACCTGCAGGCTGCAATGTTATGTGTTGGTTTTATGTAGGCTATTACATAGTTGGCAGTGGCAATTTAATTAAGTAACATTTAGGTTTGTATCATTTTTAATTTAGATTAACCAAATTACAATATTTTTTTCTAAAGACTATTATAAATTTTATTTTAGCCTATTCCTGGCAACTTCAGGAGCGTAACGGAAGTATCTGCGAAGGCCAGCGGGAGGAGGGTCGAAAGTTTTTTTTTTTTTTTTTTTCTGGTTAGGCTATCTTCAACTCTTGCTCCTTATTGAGTCATTTTGTGTTGTAATTATTTAATCAAACAGCGTGCTTAAAGCATCAGACAAGCTGTGTGTATATATAGTTGATTTTATTAAAACGCATGGGGAAAATACACTTTTTTAAAATTCGACCATTCGATTGGTGGAAAGAAAATACGTATTGATCGAACCAAGATTGTTTTTAGTTGGGAACAGCCCTAGACTGTTCTTAGGATGGTTTCAGCAATTACAGCGTTCTTATGATCCAAGCTATGTGGTCAGGAAATACTTCTCTCCCTATGTATATAAGAACATTTTTGGAGCCTAAAATGTCCTTCTAGGCGGTTTGTCAGATACTGCAAAAGTCATATGTTGGTCAATGATGTTATGTAAAAGGTCTGACGCCCAGTTCCCACTCCCTGCTATCCATCGGCTCCCAACAGCCCCTGCTCTACCCCCAGCATGCTCTAGTTGTGCATCGTTGGACACAGGGGCTGCTGACATAGAGGATAACCTCACATCCTGTGTCTCTAAGAGACCATGGCGTCACTGTGTTGATGGACATCCAACAGAACCAATCGCTAAGGGGTATCAAGCTGTGGTACGGGGCTGGGCCGCTGATCTCAACTTTCAAACTGAGACCATACCTGTTTTCACAAACGCAAAAGGCAATGCTCTTTCCATTTATCTTAATGTGGCTGGGCCAATAAGAGATGCTGTTTTTTTTGTCGCACAACCCACCCAGCACACACTGACAGGCCACAGCGGGAAGGTGCTGGCGGCTCGTTTTCTCCTGGACAACACTCGCATCGTCTCCGGGAGCTACAACAGGACTTTAAAATTGTGGGACCTGCGCAGCAAAGTCTGTAAGTTGTATTTTTCCCCATTGGTGTTAGCATTTCGTTGACATTCCTCTTTCTGTTTCGTCTTTTAAAGGATTTTTTCAGCCACACAACGGCTTTTTTAAGAGATTAATGTGGATTGTTCTTTAAGAGATTAATGCATGTATGTTCTACTCGTTGGGGATTCGTTTTTCTTGTGGATGGAGCCTTTGGTCAGTTCTAAACGCCCACTCTGTTTCTTCTTCTCAGGCATGAAGACTGTGTTTGTCATTACAGCTGGATCCAGCAGTCTGCACAGAGCAGTGTGTCATGAGCGGCCAGTTCGATAAGAAAGTGTGGTTCTGGGACATCAGGTGAGTGTGGAGGGTGAAACTTTATTCGGATAGTCCCCAATAGATGGTTTATAGACGTCCACCTAACTATCTACTAACCTTAAAGGGGCAATCTACAGTTAAAACAAAGTATTTTCCCTGCCCATTTCAGTGAAAAGCTGCGGGATAGGGCTGGAGAAATTTAACCACTCTCAAAATATATAAACCAGAGTTATAGATACAAGGACTGACCATCCATGATATCAACATTTAGTTTTGAGGCTATATACTGTTTTACAACTACTTTAACAAACATTGAAGTGTAAAATGCTTGTATTTTGTGTTTTGATGGGGTAAGACAGTTGAACTAACCTCATGAGGCATTTATAAGTTATTTTCTTCAAGTCAATGGGTACATTTTTTTTTTATTTTTTTTATTTTATTTCACCTTTATTTAACCAGGTAGGCTAGTTGAGAACAAGTTCTCATTTGCAACTGCGACCTGGCCAAGATAAAGCATAGCAGTGTAAACAGACAACACAGAGTTACACATGGAGTAAACAATTAACAAGTCAATAACACAGTAGAAATAAAGGGAGTCTATATACATTGTGTGCAAAAGGCATGAGGAGGTAGGCGTATAATTACAATTTTGCAGATTAACACTGGGGTGATAAATGATCAGATGGTCATGTACAGGTAGAGATATTGGTGTGCAAAAGAGCAGAAAAGTAAATAAATAAAAACAGTATGGGGATGAGGTAGGTAAAATTGGGTGGGCTATTTACCGATAGACTATGTACAGCTGCAGCGATCGGGTTAGCTGCTCAGATAGCAGATGTTTGAAGTTGGTGAGGGAGATAAAAGTCTCCAACTTAAGCGATTTTTGCAATTCGTTCCAGTCACAGGCAGCAGAGAACTGGAACGAAAGGCGGCCAAATGAGGTGTTGGCTTTAGGGATGATCAGTGAGATACACCTGCTGGAGCGTGTGCTACGGGTGGGCGTTGCCATCGTGACCAATGAACTGAGATAAGGCGGAGCTTTACCTAGCATGGACTTGTAGATGACCTGGAGCCAGTGGGTCTGGCGACGAATATGTAGCGAGGGCCAGCCGACGAGAGCATACAGGTCGCAGTGGTGGGTGGTATAAGGTGCTTTAGTGACAAAACAGATGGAACTGTGATAATCTGCATCCAGTTTGCTGAGTTGAGTGTTGGAAGCAATTTTATAGATGACATCGCCGAAGTCTAGGATCGGTAGGATAGTCAGTTTTACTAGGGTAAGTTTGGCGGCGTGAGTGAAGGAGGCTTTGTTGCGGAATAGAAAGCCGACTCTAGATTTGATTTTCGATTGGAGATGTTTGATATGAGTCTGGAAGGAGAGTTTACAGTCTAGCCAGACACCTAGGTACTTATAGATGTCCACATATTCAAGGTCGGAACCATCCAGGGTGGTGATACTAGTCAGGCGTGCGGGTGCAGGCAGCGAATGGTTGAAAAGCATGCATTTGGTTTTACTAGCGTTTAAAAGCAGTTGGAGGCCACGGAAGGAGTGTTGTATGGCATTGAAGCTTGTTTGGAGGTTAGATAGCACAGTGTCCAAGGACGGGCAGGAAGTATATAGAATGGTGTCGTCTGCGTAGAGGTGGATCAGGGAATCGCCCGCAGCAAGAGCAACATCATTGATATATACAGAGAAAAGAGTCGGCCCGAGAATTGAACCCTGTGGCACCCCCATAGAGACTGCTAGAGGACCGGACAGCATGCCCTCCGATTTGACACACTGAACTCTGTCTGCAAAGTAGTTGGTGAACCAGGCAAGGCAGTCATCAGAAAAACCGAGGCTACTGAGTCTGCCGATAAGAATATGGTGATTGACAGAGTCGAAAGCCTTGGCAAGGTCGATGAAGACGGCTGCACAGTATTGTCTTTTATCGATGGCGGTTATGATATCGTTTAGTACCTTGAGTGTGGCTGAGGTGCACCCGTGACCGGCTCGGAAACCAGATTGCACAGCGGAGAAGGTACGGTGTGATTCGAGATGGTCAGTGACCTGTTTGTTGACTTGGCTTTCGAAGACCTTAGATAGGCAGGGCAGGATGGATATAGGTCTGTACCAGTTTGGGTCCAGGGTGTCTCCCCCTTTGAAGAGGGGGATGACTGCGGCAGCTTTCCAATCCTTGGGGATCTCAGACGATATGAAAGAGGTTGAACAGGCTGGTAATAGGGGTTGCGACAATGGCGGCGGATAGTTTCAGAAATAGAGGGTCCAGATTGTCAAGCCCAGCTGATTTGTACGGGTCCAGGTTTTGCAGCTCTTTCAGAACATCTGCTATCTGGATTTGGGTAAAGGAGAACCTGGAGAGGCTTGGGCGAGTAGCTGCGGGGGGGGCGGAGCTGTTGGCCGAGGTTGGAGTAGCCAGGCGGAAGGCATGGCCAGCCGTTGAGAAATGCTTGTTGAAGTTTCATTAATTTACCAAAATTGTAAACCTTACCATATCCCTAGTAAAGCTTAAAGTATGCTTTCCATTTGTTTTTCAAGCTCTGACATGAAATTAGCAGCAGCAGTACAAAAACTAAGCAAGCGAACGCATTCCTTGCTCATAGAAGAGGAATTAAAGGGGAATTGCAATCAATCTAAATTTGTTTGTATTTTCCCCAGACTTAAATGGTCTTCTGATGTGATTTAGACTTGGAACATCCCATTTCGTTGTTTCTCTAAAAATAATTGCAATTCTGAATGAATAACACTGATCCAAAACCAGGAAAAAATCCAACTGAGAACAGAATTCGGGAAAATCTACTGAATTTGGGGAATTTTTATTTTATTGGCTCCCCTTAAAAATTGCCAGTGTATCATAGCCTTTTTAGGCAATATTGCCAAGCAATGTTCCTGGAAACAGTGGGATATGAGACACTGGAGCAATAAAGAGCAACATGAAAATAGATTTCATGTGAAGCACAATTTGATTTAACTTCCATTTATTTACTCATCTCCTATAGCTTATTACGGCAGGGTAGCCGAGTGGTTAGAGCGTTGGACAAGTAACCGGATGGTTGCAAGTTCAAACCCCCGAGCTGACAAGGTACAAATCTGTCGTTCTGGCCCTGAACAGTCAGTTAACCCACTGTTCCTAGACTGTCATTGAAAATAAAAATTTGTTCTTAACTGGCTTGCCAAGTTAAATAAAGGTAAAATGCAATCTGGTTTCCGAGCTGGTCATGGGTGCACCTCAGCCACGCTCAAGGTCCTAAACAATGTCATAACCGCCATCGATAAGAGACATTACTGTGCAGCCGTATTCATCGACCTGGCCAAGGCTTTCGACTGTCAATCACCACATTCTTATCGTCAGGCTCAACAGCCTTGGTTTCTCAATGACTGCCTCGCCTGGTTCACCAACTACTTCTCTGACAGAGTTCAGTGTGTCAAATCGGAGGGCCATTTGTCTTGACCTCTGGCAGTCTATGGGGGTGCCACAGGGTTCAATTCTCGGGCTCACTCTCTTCTCTGTATACATCAATGATGTCGCTCTTGCTGCTGGTAATTCTCTGATCCACCTCTACGCAGACACCCTTCTGTATACGTCTGGCCCTTCTTTGGACACTGTGCTAACTAACCTCCAGACGGTCTTCCATGCCATACAACTCTCCTTCCGTGGCCTCCAACTGCTTTTAAATGCAAGTAAAACTAAACGCATGCTCTTCAACCGATCGATGCCTACTTTGGACGGTTCTGACCTAGGATATGTGGACAACCTATAAATACCTGGATGGCTGGTTAGACTGTAAACTCTCCTTCCAGACTCACATTAAGCATCTCCAATCCAAAATGAAATCTAGAATCGGCTTCCTATTTCACAACAAAGCAGCCTTCACTCATGCTGCCAAACATACATACCCTCGTAAAACTCACTGTCCTGCCGATTCTAGACTTCAGCGATGTCATTTACAAAATATCCCGAGGACAAACCATTCAGATGTTTTTTTTAAGTCACTGTCTTATCAATATGTTTTCTTGGGGAATCCAGAATTCTCATCGAATTTCCTGCAGTTCCTACCGCTTTCCACTGGATGTCACCAGTTTGTAGAAATTGGTTGAGGTTTTTCCTTTGTGTAACGAAGAAGTACCATAGCTCAGAACAAACGTCACTTCATGTGTACCTTTTTGATAGAGGCGCGTAACCAGAAAAGTACCGTCAGTTTGTTTTGCTACTGTATTGAATACAGATCATCCCGTCTTCAATTTGATAGATTTATAGAAGTTTAGAAATACCTAAAGTTGCATTACAAAAGTAGTTTGAAATGTTTTGGCAAAGTTTACAGGTAACCTTTGAGATATTTTGTAGCGGCGATGTGTAAGTTGGAAGGTGTGTTTTTCCTGGATAAAACGATCCAAATAAATGGACATTTTGGATATATATCGACGGAATTAATCAAACAAAAGGACCATTTGTGATGTTTATGGGACATATAGGAGTGCCAACAAAAGAACCTCGTCAAAGGCATGATTTCAATTTTATTTCTGCGTTTTGTGTCACGCCTGCAGAGTTGACATATGCTACTCTCATTGTTTACTCTTGTGCTATCATCAGATAATAGCATCTTATGCTTTCGCCGAAAAGCCTTTTTGAAATCTGACATGTTGGCTGGATTCACAACTTAGCTTAGCTTTAATTTGCTAACTTGCATGTGTAATGTGTGTTTGAATTTGGCGCTCTGCATTTTCCCTGGCTATTGGCCATGTGGGCCTAGCCCAGAGAGGTTAACCATTAACTTCTGGTGTAAACAGTGTTTGAAATTACAACCCCAAAAAGTCCCTCCTATTTGAATGGTCATTCCATAATGTTCAACATCACAAACTTATGACTTATACAGTCGTGGCCAAAAGTTTTGAGAATTACATATTAATTAAATATAAATTTTTAGTCTGCTGCCTCAGATTGTATGATGGCAATTTACATATACTCCAGAATGTTACTGTGTGTGCAGATTCATCTGATCACCCTTTACACAAATATACATTTTCAGTCTTCTGCTTCAGATTGTATGATGGCAATTTGCATATACTCCAGAATGTTAACATTACACTGAGAAATTTGGTGACTGATTTGTCACCCTGCATTAAAGTCCCCCGCCACTAAGAGTGCCACATCTGCATGAGCAGTTTCTTGTTTGCTTATTTCCTTATACAGCTGACGAGTGCCGTCTTAATGCCAGCATCTGTCTCTGGTGGTAAATAACCAGCCACAAAAAATATAGATTTATCATCATAGTTTATCATGAGACTCTACTTCAGGCGAGCAAAATCTAGAGACTTCCTTAGATTTCGCGCTCCAGCTATACAAATATACACAGCCCCCCCACCTCGTCTTACCGGAGTGTGCTGTTCTGTCTAGCTGGTGCAGCGTATATCCCGTCAGCTGAATGTTATCTATGTTGTCATTCAGCCACGATTTTTGTGAAACTTAAGATATTACAGTTTTTGATGGTAGGATATTCGTGATCGTACCTTGTCCAATGATTGTACATTGGCAAATAATACTGTAGGTAAGGGCAGCTTTCCCACTCGCCATCGGAGAATCCTTACAAGGCACCCCACCTTGTGTCCTATATACATGCGTCTCTTGCCAATGACTGGGGTTTTGGCCTTGTCGGGTGTCTGAAGTACACCCTGTGCGTCCTGCTTGTTGAAGAATTAATCTTTGTCTAATCCGAGGTGAGTGATTGCTGTCCTGATATCCAGAAGATACGGTGGCAAACATTATGTACAAAATAAGTTACAAATAACTCTGGAAAAAAAAAACACAATAGCACAATTAGTTAGGGGGCCCGTAAAACGGCTGTCATTTTTTCCGGCGCCATCTTATGGGGATATATGCCTTCTATTAACAATTTTCCAAGGATGTGATACCCGCTTCCCCCGGAGAGTAGTTATGGTTTTTGTGCCTATTAATTGGTCATGATACCTTGTTTTCGAACCAATACTGAAGCATCTGCAGATTTACGACTGGAGATTACGGGTGACCAAATGTCTTATACCAGTGTTACGCCTCATATCATTGACAACACACATTACCAAAACTATTCAGTTGTCTTCCTATTTACACATAGGGTTTCCCCTCCCAAAAGGGCATAAACCAACCTCTCTCCTTATTGCTACTACAAATACACACAACATTTGAATATCTTGTTTTTTAAAACCATGAATGTGGCTTTTGTTCAGAATTTATAGACAACTTTATCACCATCCACATTACCTCCGGTTGGCCTTCTCCATGGACTACTTCTTTACAACCTACTGTACTAGTACACAAGCCTAACAATTTATCCATACAGGGCAACACCCCCACTAGGGACCTATCCTGAACGAAACCTACCAGACACTGTAGTGCCACTCACAGATCTCGCAAAGAACTTGCTTGACTCTGGACCTATCCTTATGGAACCTACCTTACACCATATATTTTAATGTATCTCGCTGACAAAACACCTCCACTCAGGACCTATCCTTAAAGGAACCTACCCTACACCATATATTTACGACCTGCCGTTACACAATGGGCCTACTGAATAAACTTTCTAGGTCCGTATCCTATAATTGTTCAGCCTACGATTCTCATCTGCCCAATATGTCAGAATGAGTGGTAACAGGTGTAGGAACTGAGCCTACCTTGGTGCTGGCTCCTGTTTCACTGATTCGGACTCTAGTTTGACTGTATAGTTGTGGTGAACCCTGCTCGCAGAGCCAACTGTTAGGTTCTAAATAGTTTTTATTCTAACGGACAACTAGTCAAAGCTTAAACCAAGTGTATTCACCCAAAGTGTCAAACAGCTCCTTCATATAACCATTAACTTCTGGTGTAGCAAGTATTTCAAATTACAACCCAATTCTTGCGACATGTTTACATTTTTAAAGTAGATTTCATGTTAGAAAAGCGGGGTGGGTAGGTCTCATGCTGCTATAGGGGAATATCCAAATAATGAGAATGTTTGGAGGTGGAGAACCCAGCTGGGGAAATCATACATACCCAGTGCATTTGTGTCATGGGCAATGGTTGTATGCGGTCTTTGCCTAGGGGGTCATTTTATTATCATGACACTGGCTTTTTGTCCTGGGGTGTGTTCATTAGGAACCCAGAGGAAGGAAAATCTGCCTAAACAGGGAGGGACCTACCTGAATTTGTACAATACGGTGTGCTCTAATAAATATCCCCTCTTGCAACACTTAACGTTTTTTAGCTAGCGCCGTCTGTTCATTTTGGTTGTTCTGACTTTTTTTTTTTAAAGGGCGGAGAGTATAGTCTGCGAGCTGGAGCTTCTGGGCCGAGTCACGTCTCTTGACCTGAACCACGACCGCACCGAACTGCACACCTTCTCTCGGGGCGACCTGGTTAAGATCATCGACTTGCGCAGCAACACGGTCCGTCAGACCTTCAGGTACAGGGACATGTCACTTTAGTACTGTAGACTCGAGCTCATTTACCTGACCACCACACACCACTTGATGTCAAACCAGCACTGTGTTTTATTTCTTGTAAATTTGTAGTCCTGGATAGCCTCATCCATATTGTCAATTAAGATAATCTGAACCAATAAGAATCTTTATTCTTATTGGTGAATAGATGCTGTATGTGGGCAATGGAATAGTCCTAATAATGTAAACCCTGCCTGTCTGACACTCAACGTATTTCAAAGGAAACCCAATATTATTGGAACCCAGGTCTGATATAGATTAGTGGTGTTGGAGGTTTGTCAACAGTGCTCAGGGCTTCCATTGTGGCACTGACTGGACCAGAGTCACCTTCAGGTGAGTGGACACCACCTTTTTATACCAATGGGTGTCCTAAATGTCCCTCTATTCCCTATATGGTGCACTACTTTTGACCAGAGCCCAATCATTGGTTTATAGTTTTACTAACATTGGTCATGGTCAAATTCCCTACCATCCTCCATGAAAGTGTGCACATGCTCACCTATCCAACCACAGTCCCATGAGTCTCCACTCGAGCACCTTGTTTTGATCCTCCTGTTACCTTGTGTTCTCAGTCCCGATGGCAGTTATGTGGCGGGGGGCTCTGCAGACTGAGCGCTGTATGTGTGGAACGTCCTGACGGGCAAGTTGGACCGCACCCTGGGCCAGAACCACTGGTAAGTTTGAACTTCTGGAGTAGGAGCGTCTCCCTTCGACAATTCTTTCTAGTCCATTTTGCATTTTTTTAAGTTTCAGGTTCAGAATTTTAGGGATAAGCCATAGACTTGGATAGACAGATCTCGTGCCACAAAGCCTGTTTTTAACGGGCAGGGCCATTGAGGACTTTTACCATTTTTAAGTAGTGAGCTGGGTGGGACTTTCTTTGCAGAGTTTCCCTTAAAATTTTAGCAGTGGTGGCAAGGGTCAGGGAAGGATGGGGGAGGAGGGTCTCAAGAGTTCCCCACCGACTGAAGGTCCAACAAGTCTACTATGGGGTTGTCTGATGCTGTTCATTACTCTTGTTGACCGAGGGAAAGTACTTGTTGATAGTTCTAGCATCTTCAAAGTGTGGCAGGTGGAAGCGTGTTGGGGCACAGCTTGTCTCATCAATTAATCATAGTGTGGATTAGCTGATAACTACAAAACAAACATTCTGGATAATATATATATAGAATCTTGAACTATTTATTGATCAGCATTTTGATATGCTCGAAAAAGAATCGGATACACTGACGTGAACAAAATACATTTCATCGAGCTCTGCGATCGAAACTGAAGGGAAGCCGCTGTCTAAAATTCTAAATTTAATATAGGGGAGGGATGTTTTTATAATATCTCCAGAAGATAGAGCATTGCTTACAAGCATGAGTGAGCTATTTAAAAAAAAAAAAAATGGATCTATTCCCTGGCTACTGGGGGAGGTTGAAGCCTTAAACAGGTATGGATTATAGTAGGGATGCACGATATATCGGTGAACATATCGGAATCGGCCAATATTAGCTACAAATGCCAACATCGGTATCGGCTAGTTTAACGGCTCGATGTTTAAAACCGTCAAATGTCAAAGCTGACGTGCATACCTATATAATGTATGTACATGCCGTAATGACGTCACGTTAAGTTTTGCACTGTACGTGCAACACAGCATTCCTAAACTAGCCCACAATGTTTGCTGTGTGGATTGAGCAGTCAACAATTAGATGCATTAATATATGCACTGCATCGCAGTAATTAGTGTCACTACAAACCCAGGTTCGATCCCAGGCTGTGTCACAACCGGGCCGAGGCCAATGAGGCGACGCACAATTGGCCGAGTGTCGCCCAGGTTAGGGGAGGGATTGGCCGGCTAGGATTTCCTTGCTCTAGCGACTAGTTGTGGCGGGCCGGGCACCTGCAAGCTGACTTCTCTCGCCAGATGGACGGTGTTTCCTCAAACACATTGGTGCGGCTGGCTTCCGGGTTAAGCAAGCAGTGTGTCAAGAAGCAGTGCGGCTTAGCAGGGTCGTGTTCCGAAGGACACATGGGACTCGGGAGAGGCGAAGGTCGAGGGCCATTGCTGCAAATTCCCTACGGACAAGACTAACTACCAATTGGATATCACAAAATCCTCTATGGTGCTGCCCATGCTGTCATAGAAGCCATTATGGCACAGATGAAAGGAAGGGATCTTTCTCCATCTCTGAGATACCTTCTACCTGATACTCCTGTTCTGCCGTCCTGCTCAATTCTGACGTTCTGTTTTCTCTTCTCTCTCAGCTCGGCCATCAACTCTGTGTCCTGGTCACCGTCGGGAGCCTACGTGATTAGTGTGGAGAAAGGCAGCAAGGCCGTGCTCTGGTCCGACATGTGATTCATGTTCAGTAGGCACCAAACAAAATTTGAAACAGGGAGGGACTATCTGGACTTGTCCAATAACTCATTTTCATTTCCTGTTTTTAAAACATTTGTTGCATGCCCTAATCAACAAGACCCATGAGTCTTGACTCCTTCCCACTTGCTAACTTCAATCGTGGGCTGTTGTCCAAACTCCAAGTTGACAGCCCTCGCCCCTAAACCCTTTTAATGACATTTTACATCGTCACAGAGTGTACCTTCAATGTCCCTTGTCCAAGTGAGGGAGCGTGGTGTTCGGAGGCAATGTCCTTGGTGAAAATCTTGAAGTTGAGCTTAAAAATAACCAACCTGAAGCTATTAATGCACCTAGCAAGCGAACGTAGCTAGCTAGCACTGCAGTCAGGTAGCTAGCTACAGTTACCCATAGCTGGCTTGTTAGTTTTATTCCAATACATTTCAGAATTCCCCAAAAATGTATTTGAAGCTAGCTACGTTTTTTATAGGCTCCTCTCTACAAGACTAAGCCAATTTGCCAACGCTAAAATCAATGTAAATCTACTCTTCTTCTTTTTGCAAGCCAGCGTCATTTTGTCCGAAAATACATCAGTGTTGATTTAAATTTGACACTTCACTACCATCGGTTTGATACGTGACTACAGATTGAATTGTGTGTCATCTCAACCCCACAAGTGGCAAGATCTTCACTCGCTCCCTCAAGGTAAATCGACGGCCGAGGGGGCAAGGTTTGTGAATTGGACCGCCACTTTAGATGGCAATCGAACTGAATCATGTTTCGACGGGTATTTCCCCCGAGGGAAAGTGGCTAGCGCAAGGGCTGATGGTGTAAAATAACGTGTTTGTAGTGCAACCATGGTGTACAGGGGAAGGGGAGGTTGGTTTCGAAATGTGCTTGGTAAGCTGCTGATCAGCAGTCCCCTCTGCTGTCAGCAAGAAGATTGTAAAGCTTAAATGATATATTGATATGAAACGTTCTGTTTGTGTTAGTGTATGCACACTGAGAAAGTGTGGGAACATTTCTGTGTTCTTTTTGGGTGGGGTTAGGCAGATGGGAGCTGATTTACAGATGACGTGTCAATGCAATGACAATCATGGTGGTAAAGTGCACTAACTGAAACTAGAGCTACTACAATTAGTAATATGAGATATCATATTCTCCATAAAATGTTAGGGAAACCATACAAATGGACATATTTTCCACAAATTGTGTAATTGTTGCATAATCTCAGTTAACCCAGAACTAAAATGATCTGTGATTTGTTCTGATGCTCAATTGGGTGCTGGTAAGCATGTTAGAAATCAAGATGTCTGGTTTGTGAAGTCTCCACCCTTGCAAAGGAAACTCAGCCTATGTTTATCATCTGTCGAGGCGAAACAGTTTAAGCACCGCCTTCACCCAATCCTGATATGTCCAAATAACCAGTGATGAAAATCCAAGAACTAGCACTGATGCTGCTTGTTATCTCACGCATCCCATAGGATGGTGACAGATTCTATGGTACTAGAAGTTATTTTTACATAGGTCTGTCCACGAGAGATTAATGGTTGCATAATGTCAGAAATATTGGATCCCTTAAAAGTACAATTGTGATATTTACAGTAATTTCGATTAATGGTATACCTGTGGATTCTTGGTAAATAACTTTAATGAAAAGCCTCATGAGCTTAGTTGAACTGTCCAACCCCATCATAGCGCAACATAAGTATGTATATTTAAAATAGATCTTTACAAAGTGTTTCGTTCCACAGTACAAAACTATCATGTTGATCTCATTGACTAAGTCCCTTGCATCCATAGAATTGTTGTCCATTTTCCTTAGATGACATTTGTGCCTGCATTAGTTTGTTGGAAAGTATGAGGTTTCTGTGTTATGCACTATAGCCCATTACCATATATATGATTGAATATTATCTGCTGTTGGTTTGTGTGGATGTATGTGTGTGTTATGCAACATAGCTGACTTGAAACATCGTTAACAGTCTCAGGGCCATGGGACTTTCTCACGATGGAAAAATACAGAGAAGCATGAAGACAGGAACTGTTCAAATTAGTTTGGAGGGGGGCACATTCAGAGCGGGGTGTTGCGAGAACAAGCGGTCTTTTGTTAGATAACAGGAGCCAGGTGCGAGATAACGGTATGGAGCATGAGAACCTGGCTGTTCTTCACAAGCAAGTTACATCTATCAACAGAAGCGCCAAGAGGCGGGGACCCGCCTGAGCGCCTGCAATAGGCTGGACAAGTTTAAACCACGCCCAGTCTCTACTGTGATAGGCCAACAGACGGGTTGGAACTGTCTATCACAGTATAAAGAATACTGTTTTACATACGTCTTGTCAGTTCTCTGTTTTGACCTGCGAGGTGGGACAGAGAGCCCCTATATACGAAAATTGCATTTACCACTTATTGCTTAGCTAATAAAAAATACATAGTATACAATCGGTGACTCATTGTCATATTTATCCTGATACCAGATTCGAATTGACGCAACTCTAACAAAAGTTCCATAACGTGTTTTGGAAAGGGGTACTGTCTGTTTTACACACTTAGAGTAAATTATGCTCTATGCTAATATACTGGCAAAACACAATGGCCATGTTGCAGCAAACTTGCTGTATGTAAATTGCGTATATAATAAGTAGTAACATGCATATGGGCTGCAGTATTCTGGATAAATTGAGGTCTGGGACTGTAGGAATCAAGCGTCTCTGAGTAAAAGTTCTGACCTAGGATAAAGTGTTAACAGGTGGTTAAATGGGAGTGTGAAGAGATTGTGGAACAGGATTGGTGATTTCCAATTGAGATTTTGTTTGAACATGTGTAAACCATTGATTCTTGACTGTCGCTACTTTGCAGGACTGAGACAAACACACACACAGGATCATCGGGTTTAGGCTAGTGCCCCGTTTATTGTAGTCTGGCAACAACAAAAAAAGCACACCACGTAGGTGTTCAAATTAGAATCAGACGATTTATGAATTTACATTCCTCTGTCTTCGTCATAATCATACATGAAAGTCCAAATGTAGCTATAATAATGCAAATCACGAGAACACTTTATTTTACAGTAACATGAACCAAGGCTCAAATGGATGGATGGCGGCATTTGGCAAAACTGAAAGCGCGATCAACCGCATTTAACCATGGAAAGAGGTCTGGGGAGATGTCTGAAAGTGTTGCTATTCCCTCCGTAGTGCAATCAAACAAGTGAAATGCCAGTACAGGGACAAGGTGGAGTCGCAACACCAGTGAAACACCAGTGAGAAGCGGAGAGGGCAGGGGACCTTTGGGCGGTGCGAAGGTGGCGTGGGAGGCGGTGGAAAAATAAACTTTTCCAACTTTATGCAAATCACCAGCGGCGACCGCTGGGTGATGACCAATCATATCGAGTGGTTCCCATGACGAATTTGACTATGCGACCCAAGGCTAGAGACTTCCTTCAGCAAAGGTGGCTGACAAAAATACTAGGATGGAAGCAAAGGTAAGTGGTCATAACAAATCATGCAAAAAAGTACAGTTGACAGGAATATGTTAATGTAGAGACAAACAAGTATGCATTTTTTAAAATCAAAGTTAATTTACGAAAATTGCGATTTAGCACGCTAGCTGACTAGCTAACATTAGCCATCTAGCTGGATAGCTTAATGGATGTGACATAAGTATGAACTTGTAATTCTTTTTTTTTTTTTTTTATGGACTCCTGAAACAACCAGCAAACCAGGCTGTCATTTTGTGAAACAGTGGATGTAAATAATCTAGCTAGCAAAAGCATTTACTGCAAGTTGAATGTACAATTTTGTAAGCTTCCCTTGCTGATATCTGCCATGCAATGCAGATAGATGAAGTAACAGAGCTAGCTATGTACTTGGTTATTGTGCAGTGGAGGATAAAAATACCTGTATGCCTATGGATGTGTAGCTAGCTATCTAGACAATCTGTGTATGGACCCCAACGTTTGGTATACATATTAGTCCAGAACCTAGCTATGAACCTTCGCTATCATAGCCAGTTGTATCAACTTCAAAACAGTCTGAATGACACTAATGAAGCCTATGGACTGAGTAGAATATAATTTAACTTTGTGCCAAGGCTGCAAGTCGTATATACATGTAGTTATTACCATGCATGGGATCCACACATTGTAGCCTGTACTCTACATTGGCAAATAAAGGTGTAGTTCAGGTATGAATGTCTGAGATTTCAGTCATATCCAATACCAGGAGTTTCAAATTCCAGTCTGAATGATGCTGTCTGCATGTATGTATTACAATTATACACTTCAGTGTTTACCAATCTTGGTCCTGGGTTATCAATGGTTACATATTGTAACTATTAGACTAGAAACGGGATTTAACTAGTTAAAGGGTGATTTGTCAGTTATATACAGATATAATAAAACAAACAGTACACTATACTTCCTATGCATCATGTAAGTACTCTAAAACCAGTTCATCTCAATATCTAATGCCCTTCAACTGCATTGATCAGATACAGGATAGGTGTATTTCATAAAATGAGACTTAATTTCAACCAGTAGAGAATGTGAAACGCTTTATTGAAAGAAGTTCATTATCCAAGTGTTTAGTACATGCATTATAGTATTATAAATACAAGTTTAATCTGTACTTCAATGCACATCTGTTGTGCATTATAAAAACAGAGGAAGAAAGAGGTGGTGAGAGAGGTGTAAAAGACATTGGAGCAGGGAAGGCAGCATATGATTAATTACAGTGCAACCCAAATATTCTCTCAGTTCATCACAATTACATAACCTTTGGGCTGACTAGACACGTATCTTAAAAGCGGGCGAGGTGGTGATGAGGGGACTGGGGGTTGGCATCCTCTCTCACATCAAAACATATCTGCAGACGAGAGATGTTTAAGCCTTTTGTTTTATAGTTTTTATTCTAACATGGTTCGTCATCATAATAATCAGGAGGTGAAATACAAAACTGACCTTGGATCATTAACTCTGGGACTTCTGTACTTCAATGTAAAGCATCTCTTTAATAATACTTCCTGTTGACCTGACCAAGTGACCTCTCACCTCTGATCATGCTGTGCCCTCTATGTAGCCAGTTCAGATGCGGAAGGGGTTCACCGACACAGCTGATTTAATCTACAGGATTTAGGGAGAAGAGAGAGGGATGAAGTGAAGGGGAGAGACTTTTTGAGAAATCAAGGTAGTTAAATACACCGTGTTAAACAGGAATCTGTGTGCGTGGCCTCACCTGGTGTCCACACCACACTAAGTTGCTGCAGAGTACTTTATGCTATAAAACATGAACGGACACAGGAGGACAAACAATATAGCGTAGTTTTGAAATAATGAAGTGTCTTACTATTCACCATGGTTGTCCCTCTTGCCTGTTCTTTGAAGTTGGAAGGAGCCACAGTTATACACCTGAGCCTGCATACTGCACAACACAATCCATCAATTAGATTGTTACATGACTGTGTAGGTGTGGGTTATAGGGCGTCTAATTGTTCTATCTCAATATGGGTGATTTAAAATAGCCTGTTTTGATTTTGTACAGACATCACACCCTTACCTAAACAGCACCCCCACCTGAGAAGTAGAAATCAAAGGGAGAGAAACTGGGAATTTAATAACAGCTATGTCAACTGCAAAGTAAATGGAAGAATATTCTTTTTGCAATGTAAATGACTCTTAAAAGAGCCTTTGGTTGTATATAGTGTAGTCTATGGTGTTGCCAAGGAACAGCACCCTCTTCGAAGAAGTAGGAGGTGAAGATCTCCCGCACACGGATTTCCTCTTGCTGCGTTGTTGGGCCCCATCCTTGAAACATCCTGCAGAGCAGCAAACTTCTCCTCTGGCACACAATGGTGAGTTGCAGATCCCATACTGGTCCTCGTGTCCATCCTCATGAAGTTATGCAGGACACAGGTAGCCTTCACACACCTGAATTCCTCCAGGAGGCAGTCCCAGATGGCCCTGGTCACCAAACCCTGCAATGCCCTACACATTAACTAGGCAATTGTTTTGAAGGAATCTCCAGCTACAAGGTATCTGTTGGAATATGGAAGACAATGTAATAATGAGACTTTTACATCACCAGGTCATTGTGGACACCTAAAGTATAATATCCCTGATAACAAATCATGATAACATTGGATTGATAGATGCACGGACACACATGTAGCATGTGACAATAACAG
This sequence comes from Oncorhynchus masou masou, assembly GCF_036934945.1. Classification (NCBI taxonomy): domain Eukaryota; kingdom Metazoa; phylum Chordata; class Actinopteri; order Salmoniformes; family Salmonidae; genus Oncorhynchus; species Oncorhynchus masou. Next base: position 3,309,427 of record NC_088237.1, read on the forward strand.
GATCACATCAAGGATAGCGTCACAAATTGATACATAAATACCACTTGAAGTTTGATGATGAGTTGATCATTTGAATCAGCTGTGCAAGGCGAAGGCAAAATAAAAAATGTGCACGAGGACTGAGAACCACTGCTCTTCATATGTAGACAGGCTTTCATAGCTCTCTTTATCTGAGGACAGAAAACCTCACAAGAAACAGACTTCATTATAGTCAAATTACACCTCACTGAATATTATGTTACCGTTATCCCCATCCTCACTTCTAGGGACAGGAACTACACAAAGGTACCTACCCTATCCAGAATAGCCTACTCGCTCACTGATAGTTGAGGCTTCTATCCTATCACCCTCCTCCATGGCTGTTAGCTAGCTACCTATTTACAAATTAATAGATTTTTTTTACAGTGATAAATACATCAAGATAGCTAGCTAATATGAAGTTAGGTAGATGGTGATATTTAATTCACTTAGCTAGCGATCTATACAGTATGTGAAGTTAGCTAGCCAACTAGCTAGCTCATTTAGCAGCTCATTTGAGTTAGCCTGCACTGTAGCTAGTTAGCTAATAATACATGTTTTATGCATATTCGAAATGTATTTACTTACTTGAATAGGTCCTCCCAGCTATCTGTACAATTGGAAACAGGGCAAAAAGTTTGTCACCAGAGCATTTAGAGGATATTACTATTGAACTATGTACCCATTAATAACTAGACCTTCATACAAACTTGCTATGCTGAATTCTTAACGCACAATCGAACATACTGCCAGAATGCCCACGAGCGAGTCTCAATGGGTGGCCTAAGTGGCACGTGGCAATTTGGAGAGCCTCAAACTGCAAGGCTCTCCAGAGGGTGGTGCGGTTTGCACAACCCATCACCGGGGGCAAACTACCTGTCCTCCATGACATCTACAGCACCCAATGTCACAGGATGGCCAAAAAGATAATCAAGGACATCAACCACCTGAGCCCTGTTCACACCGCTACCGTGTGTCTCACGTTCAATGCGTGAGAGTTGGCAACTCAGGAGTTGTTATTTTTCAGTTTCATCCTAATAACAGATTGTATTGGCAAAATACAATAAGGTAGACATTTTTTGGTGCCGTTTAGGGAACATTTTATTCTCAGCATCACTCCAGTGAAGAGAGGCTCAGCAACAATTCGTTTCAATTCTTTTGACATGGCTTCACAATAGTGTTCCAGCTCAGCCAACGTTCTTTGGCCATTTTTTTGTTGCCATGTGTGAATTTTGTCCAGCCCTTGGAAATCAAGTTTAAAACAATGAGTTTGATGTCATATCTGGTTGCTCTTCTTAGTACAGCTACAGTTGGTTTGTCACTCATTCAACTGACAAGCTCTATTATTATACAATTAATAAACAAGTATTACAATGATCTATTCCAGTGCTTAATTTGAACCGGATCCTGCCCAAACAGGATCAGGCACCTCTCCGTTTTGGACTGTTTCGTTCTGGAATCTATTTGGCTGGATCCGATACCTCTAATGGCATGAAAGATAATTGTCACTTTTTGCAATGTAAACATTCTAATAAACGCAAAGTTAATTTGAGTTGCCTCTTACTTAATTCTCCTTGTATCTCTCACAGAACTAGAATGAGATTCACTTTCTTTGATCTCTCTCCCTCTGCTCAGATAGACATAAGCCTGCAACTCATCCCTCCAGCACTGCACTTAATAATTTATTTCCTTATAGAATCATAACCGCACAAAGTGTTCTGTAGGAACTGCAGCATGCCTGATAAATTGAGACAGATTGGCAAGATTTATAGAGTTACTGCTGTCTGTTCAGAAAGAAATTAAATAATTCAGAATAGCCTACTACACCATGAGAAAGCCTACAATTTTGCCACAGAGGATAAACAGCTTATTTTAAAAATTGCCTTTCGCAATATTTCAAATACCCTACAAATTCGGGAAAACACAGGTTGGAAAGCAAATGGCTCCTGCTGAAAAGAGAAGTCTAATCTGTTAGCTGTAAGCTACCAAAATACTTGATAGAAAATGAGAGAGAGCAAGATAGAAAGGCTTTTGGTACGAGCATATAGGCTATCACCAGCTAGTGAGCTGGCATCATTGATTGAGTCAGTGAAAGTGGAAAGCATTTTTAGGATGCTTTCCACCTCATATTGTAGCATTACAATAGGTGTCTCCACACACGTAGGCCTAGGCTATTGATAGATTCAAGGTTGTTTTCATTGATCTCAGATTTTCAGTTTGTCACTGTCGAAGTAGCCTGTCATTTCAATCATTTGTGCGGTATTATGGTGCTTTCAAGACAACTGGGAACTCTGAAAAAAAACAAGGTCGAATCATGACGTCAGTGATCTTCAGGTCAGAAAGTAGGAACTCTAGAAAGAGGCCAGAGTGCCAAAGTCTCAAGTCATGTAAAATTACATAGAATGAAATGCTTTTATAAAAGGCCAAAAATGTCCCTGACCCAGGCCACAAAATGTTTTTTTCCCATGTATGCAACTTTACACTACTGCTCTTTAACACTACGCAAATGTGATGATATGCAATGCTTTATTATAAAGGAAAAAAAAATCTTATGCATTCCTGTACCTCAGAGCTCCTCAGGTCACACCCTCTCATGCTCACGTTTTGTTTCGCACCTCCCGATTTACAAATTCATCACTGATCTATTCAGCACAAACAGATTTGATAATCTTATTCTTCATCTAGCGCTCAATACTCAGCAATAAACAATGTTTCCCCTTTTGTTTATATTCAGTGCCCATTCAGACAGCCTCAGTTACCATGACAATGGCAGTAGCTTCTATGCTAGCGGATTTAAACTAATTTAACTATGAAAACGTAATGAAAACAATACAGCAATAACATAACTACGCTCCTTGTATTATGTGCTTTACAACTCTCTCACCTTGGAAATCAAGTTTAAAACAAAGAGTTTATATTTGGTTGCTCTTAGTACAGCTACAGCTGCCTTGTCACTCATTCAACTGACAACAAGCTAGCCCAAGAACTACTGCAGTGAGAGCTCATAAAGCAGGGGTGCCCAACCAGTCTATCGCGATCTACTGGTCGATCACGGAGTGCTTGCCAGACGATCGTGAGATGATTATACACCTACTAAAATTCAGCCACACAAATCAATGCCTATAATATTTTTCTGTTTTAACGTTTGACAGCAATGTCTGAAAAGTGATTTACATAAAATATGACCTGTCCCTGCCCACTTATTGACGTATGCCTAGTTAGCGCGGTCAAATGCCGCCCGGCAAATCCAAGTCGAAGTAACAGTGATGCCAGTCAGGTAGCTAGCTAGCTAACTTTGTAGCCAGACTTGTTCTTAAATTGTTCTTGAGTTTGTGGTCGACAGCAGCAATAATGAGTGAAGGGAAGGATACAAAAAAACGTATACCGTTTCCACAAGGAATGGGAGGATGATTATTTTTTCTTCATGTCATACTCAAAATGTGTGTGCCTTATCTGCCATAATAGCAATCGCTACCCCAAAGAAAGGTAACATAGAACGACATTTTAAAACCACACAAAACCCAGGAAAGAGATTTTCCAAAGACTGAATTACAAAGAACAAGAAAGAACAAGAACAAGAACTAAAAAATCAACTGGCAGCGCAGCAGCCAATTTCAACAAGGCCTGTGGCCAAAGGGAAGGCGGCAACCATAGCATCTTATCGTGTGATTCATGTTCTTGCTAAACATAAAACGCCGTTCAAAGATGGGGGAGATGATCAAGGAAGCATTTATTGAGGCTGCAGACTTGTTGTTTGGGGATTTTAAGAATAAGACTGAAATTATGGCTGCCATCAATGACATTCAGATGCACAGAAAGGGGTGGGAATAGCGGAGAACCTCGAGGATCAACTGAAGAAGGATATTGACACCTGCAAGTGTTATTTCCTCAAGTTTGACAAGTCCACAGATATGTGGCACAGTTATGCATTTTCAGCAGAGTGGTATTTGACAACATGAGTATAGAGGAGGAACTACTCGCCATTTTGCCACTGAAAGGACGGCGAAGATATTTTTCAAGCTTTTATGAAATTTGCTAACAAATTCCAACTGCCCCTTTGTAAGCTTGTCTCCATTACTACCGATGGGGCACCCGCTATGGTAGGCTGCATTAGTGAGTTCGTTGCATTGTGCAAACGGGATGATTCCTTCCCTGACTTTCTTAGTTATCACTGCGTAATTCATCAGCAAGCTTTGTGCGGGAAGATGTTAAACATGAAAGAGGTGATGGATGTTGCAATTAAGATTGTGTTCTAGTCAAGCAAGAAGCCTACAGCGGAGGCTAATTCTCGCTCACTTAGCAGAGACTGAAGTGGAGCACACAGACCTGCTGCTGCACGGATGTGCGGTGGCTGAGTAGAGGTACATTTTTAGGGAGATTCAGTGAGTTGTTGCCTGAAATCAAGGAGTTTCTCAAGGTCTCCAAGCATATAGTTAGCGCTTTTCTCACTGACATAATTGAAATACTTAATGAATTGAATGTAGAGCTACAAGGAAAAGGCAAACATGTAATTGACATGATCAGCTGTATGAACACTTTTAAATGCAAACTACAACTGCTCACAAGAAAACTGCAAGGTAAGGACCTGCACTTCTTTCAACACATGCATTCGGAACTTGAACGTCAGCGCAAGGATACAGCACAGCCTGACAGTGCACATTGCGTGGCGCAAGTCCAGAGCATCTTATCCGAGTTTGACAGTCGTTTCACTGACTTTGCATCACTTGAGCCTATTGCCACTTAAATGTGCTTTCCCTTTGACACAGTCATACATGTGGAAATCATTGCCCCCAAAATGGGATCACTTTTTCAGTTGGACAGAACCATAGCATAAACTGAAATTCTCACCCTTCAAAATGACATTCAGCTGAAATCCAGGGCAACCACTGACATGAAGGAGAGTTCTGGGAGCTACTGCTATCCCAACATAAGAAGATGTGCTCTCAACTTATCAGCTCCTTTTGGATCAACCTACCTCTGAGTCTGCATTTTCTCACATGAAGATAATAATGTCCAAGTACAGATCTACTATGACTGATGACCACCTTGTGGCCTGCATGAGACTTGCAACAAGCTGCTTACAGCCCTGACTATGAAAAACGACTTGCCTCCACCAATGCCAAAAGTCACACTAAGGTAGGAAATTAAATGAGTTGTACTTATTTGTGGAAAACATGTTATTGGTCCACATTATATTTGGGTATCAAATAGGTATCATAGCAGCAGGTCCATACTCAGTGGTGTGTTGCTTTTAATATGTTTTGTTGGTTGGTTTAGATTTAGAGACTGGTAGATCTCATCAGGCTAGCAAATGAAAAAGTAGATCTCACGTCAAAGAAGGTTGGGCACACCCGTCGTAAAGCAACCGCTAGAGTCAGCAGCACCCTCTGTTGGCCAAAACCAGCGCAACCCCACTTACATAAATAAATGATTAGCTAGAAATGACAAAGTTGACCATATATCTCACCATATATCTCACAATACTTCACTTCAATACACTACATACAGTATACAATACACGGCCCAACATAGTCAGCACAGCTACCGCATGCCATAGGTATGTCAAAGAATTGCATGTATTACTCTGTTCCTTTAGTTACTGCAATGACATTTTGTCAGTAGTAGTTTTTCCCCTAATCAATACACAAAAACCCATAAATATATCAACCCCTACAAAAAAAACATTAGTTATAAGCTCCATAATATTTCACATGTCCTGTTGCTGCAGGATTATTTTCCTGCTGTGAGAAACTGGTCAAATTAAGATCTGTGCCTGTTGATTCTTGAAGAATATACCTATATGCCTCATGAGCTTTGTACCACTTGTAACCCCTATCATAACTAAATATTAGGTCATATTACTTCATTGTTTACTCCATGTTAAGAACATGTTTATATAGTTTCAAAATATGCATGATACTATAACATTGATCTCATGGACTATAAGTCCCTGCATCCACAGTTCCAGCAAAGAAGAAGAATACTTTGTCTATTTTCCTTTCAGATGATGAAAATGTGTCTTTTTCTTTCAAACCCGGCTTGGAATACTGGGTCAGCCACAGTGCAGCGCCCCTGGAAATGGCATTGGGATAACAAAGCCAGCAACCCTATGGTTGCCAGCTCACTGCTGTTGATAGCCCGCCTTTAAACTACTGCAAACAACTCCAAAATACATGAGACAACCCCAACTACCCCCTGTCTATGTGTTTGATTCAGTTCAGCAGTACTCAATACACTACCACATTCCATATCCTAATCCTACTATACTCCAGCAAACATACTAAACACTTATACAATACACACCCCAACAAACAGTCAACACGGCTACCGACCGACCGCATGTCAATATGTATGTCAAAGAATAAATGCATTACACGGTAACCTCAAACAACCCCAAACTATCCCTTCCACAAACAGCTACCACAGATGACCACAAACAACTCTAAACAATCTCAAAATACCAAAGTGCCCAAAACAGTTACCACAAACTACCACAAATAACCTCAAATAACCCCAAAATACCCATATACTGTAACATCAACAAACCACCACAAAATACCATAATCTTGGGTAGTTTCTAGTTTGTGCTATTTCGGGATTGTTTGTTTTAGTTTGTGGTATTTTTGGGGGGTTATTTGTGGTAGTCTTGGGTAATTCGTAGGAATGACCTTCCGTCACAAATGGTCTATCTTTAATGTCACAAAAAGTTTATTTCAGATATACTGGAGCTAAAATTAATGTAATATATAATAATCTATGCCATAGCGCATCCTGACTTTGCAAGTGCCACGCTCTACCAACAGCCACACAGGATCACATTAATGTGATTATACCATTAGACATTGAATACACCATCAGACATTGAATGCGGGAGCAATGCATGCTCTTTCAGGTGCATGTGGTAAAATGCATGTCAGTATTGTCAGTATTAAATGCAGGAGGACTGTAAACTCCCTCTGCCCATCTTTCCGTTTACCTACACTCTTCGAAAAAAAAGGGTCCAAAGGGTTCTGCAGCTGTCCCCATAGGAGAACCCTTTTTGGTTCCAGGTAGAACCTGCTGTGGAAAAGGTTTTACCTGGAACCAAAAGGGGTTCTTCAAAGGGTTCTCCTATGGGGACAGCCAAGGAACACTTTTTGGTTATAAATAGCACCTTTTTCCCCATAAGAGTGTACTGTATCGACAGTTAGTGTGTAGAGTGGTCTGTGAGAGAACAGATTGCAGTGACTCATCTCTGTTGATTTAATATTCAAAGTGAAATCCCATAAGGCCCTCTGATCAAGTCAGTCTGCAGACTGCTGATTTTGACAACAAGGTCTTTACAGCTCAGTCAGGCGAGAGAGACTGCACTGTAGTACACATGTACAGTGTCCATATTAGAACAGCCAAGTCCTAGTGAGATTGAGGCTGTCCTAATATGGACACCTAATTACAGACCTGACTGACTGACCCCCCAGGTCTAACAAGTTTTTATTTAACCTTTTATTTTGACAGGGAGTCAATGCTGAGACCAAGGTCTCTTTTCCAGATGAGCCCTGTATAGCACCACAATACACATCAAAACACAATAACACATTAAACTACACATTCATAATCCCCTTGACTTATTCCACATTTTGCTCTGTTACAGCCTGAATTCAGAAAGGATAAAATATATTTTTTAAATCCCATCCACACACAATACCGCATAATGACAAATGTATTGAAAATGAAAAATAGAAAGATCTAATTTACATAAGTATTCACACCCATACATTACATTACTTTATAAAAGCATTTGCCCATTATTATTTTCAAAATTCTTCAAGCTATGTCAAATTGGTGGTTGATCATTGCTAGACAATCATTTAAGTCTTGCCATAGATTTTCAGGTAGATTTAAGTCTACTATCACAGCCATTAAACTCTGTAACTGTTTTAAAGTGACCATTGACCTCATGGTGAAATCCCAGAACGGTTATCTTCCTCTCCGGCAAATGAGTTAGGTAGGACGCCTGTATCTTTATAGTGACTGGGTGTATTGATACACCATCCAAAGTGTAATTCATCTACCAATGCCTTTCTTTGTGAGGCATTGGGAAAACCTCCCTGGTCTTTGTGGTTGAATCTGTGTTTTAAATTCAGATAATTGTATGTGTGGGGTACAGAGATGAGGTAATACACAGATTTAAAGAGGGGTCCGAAAAGAAGTTCATGAATTCAAGAATTCATAATTCATTTCGATAGTTTAGAAAATAGATTTTGGATTGTTCTTATTCTCCTCAATTAAGTTGAAAAAGCAGGCTGATCGAGCAGCAGTGAGGGATCTTTGATATTCCACTGTACTGTCTTTCCAAGCTAGTCGGAAGACTTCCTGTTTGGCAGAGAATGCACTCAGAGCATGAGAGTGTGGAGCATGGTAGAATGCATATTGTGTCTTGTGGGCTGCTGAACCTCTATCCATCCATGATTTTGGGCCAGATGCAGGCAAACTGTCATGTCGACAGAGGCCAAAGACCCATTCATGTTCCCATACAACATGGTGCAGGATGCCTCTCCACATGTTCTACAACATCGAAAACCATTTATCAGTAACCATTTATTTACTACACAATAGCCTGCCTTATGATTAATCACTGTAATGACAGTGCTGAAATTACGGTTTTAGCGTGATTACCAGCCATTACAATATAAATCATCCAATAGTTGGATTTTCTTAGTGCCACAGTATTTCACTTACAATGAACTCTTCATATGTCCCAGACTTTTTACAGCACCACCAGAAGTAGTTGACTATGTTCTTACTCCACTGGAGAAGGATGGAGTACCCTGCCTCCTGCATTGCCTTTTTTGAGAGAACGTTTTGAGAGGGGGTTGAGAGAATTAAATGTACTTGCACACTGTTGATGAGACTGTTGTACTGATGATATTGTCAGTGTCCCCAATAGTCATTTGCATACAAGTAAACATTTTTTTGGCTATTATTAGTTTGAATTCATGCCCCCTTACCTGACCGACACAGTCTAGCTTGAAGCAATGCCAATGCTAGACAGAACATGCACTTCGAATGCTCCATCTTTGGCATGAGTGGATGTGGATGGACCTCATAGTCCCTTCTGGTATCTGAGGATATGTTACCAGATGAGGATATGTGATATGTTACTATGAGGATTATAAGAGGATATAATATGAAAGATATTGCTGTGCATTACAACAACATATTCTCCCAATTACAGACACTATTTGGCAAACTATCCTAACCTTGCAAATTGGTTAATTAATGTTTACATAATGTTAGCTAGCTAGCCAGGCTGGGTAGTAATGTCACACATCACACAAACGGTAACAAATTGACAGTTGGTGTCAAAAGCTGCGGTGTCATTGTAGCTAGCTAGCTACTGTAGCAAAGAATAACAGAGCAGAGCATGTCACTGTGTACTGGTAGCTAGTAACAACTTTGTAGCCATTTTACAACTAGCTACTTTGTTTCAAGAGTGTCACTGTTAGAAGTAGACGTTACTTAAATAGTTTGCTGAATTCGGTTATTTTGCCGGCTAGTCATTGACGAACACATCATCAGCTAACATTAGCTACAAGGAAGAAAATGGTTGTATCTGTGATGTTCCTTTTCTATATATGTCTAGCATACTTTTACAATCTTTTTTATTCTGAAAAATTCCAGTTATGATAGAAATACATTAAAACCTATAAAATGCCATTTAAAGCGGTATAAATCAATGACTAATTCGCAGTTTGTCACAGAAACATCAAACTAGGTATGATTTATTCTATAAAGGTCTAGCGTACTTTTACAATCTTTGCTTTGAGTAAACATTCCAGTTGTGATTTGATAGAAATACATAACATCTATGAAATGCCATTTAAAGCTATATAAATCAATAACTTTTTCACTGATTATGACAATCATCAAGCTAGGTATTATTTATTCTATAAATGTCTAGCATACTTTTACAACATTTTGTTTTGATTAAACAGTTTTCGATAAGATGCCATTTTAAGCGGTATAAATCAATAACTAATTCACCTTTTGTCACAGAAACATCAAACTAGGTATGATTTATTCTATAAAGGTCTAGTATACTTTTACAATCTTTGCTTTGAGTAAACATTCCAGTTGTGATTTGATAGAAATACATAACATCTATAAAATGCCATTTAAAGCTATATAAATCAATAACTAATTCACCTTTTGTCACAGAAACATCAAACTAGGTATGATTTATTATATAAATGTCTAGTATACTTTTACAACCTTTTCTTAGAGTAGAAATTCCAGTTTTGATTTGATAGAAATACATAAATCCTCAAATATTGCAATTAAAGATGAAGAAATCAATAACCAATTCAGTGATTGTAGCAGAAAAACGTGAAAATATGCATTTATTTGCAATAACTTTAAAGAAATGTTCATTTCAAGTGCAATTTCTTCTAAATTTAGTTAGACTCTGTTTACATAAAGTTGTACAATGTTTAAAATCTTAAATTGCATGCCAAATCAATGTTTGCATTTTTAGTGCAACGGTTCCACATTTTAATTTAGTTACAAGGCACAACAGTCATTTATTTGTACATCTCTAATTTAACAGCAAAGAGGCCACTTGCAATCATTTTCTATTTTGGCTTTGTTGAAGTCCTTTGTCATCCCCAGGCAAGCTGAATGGTATCTCCTGAGGTAATAGATTCAACTGTTCAACACTTACAGCCAAACACATTCTGGAAAAGTCTATAGATTCAGTGTTCACTTTATTAGGTACAAACCCCGTTGCATCTGGAACAGCGTGAATTCAAAAGTGTTGATGAACCTGGGAAAGGAGATAGTGTTCAAGTTAAGTCCAGTTGGAGTTTATTACAGTCAGTTCACGTTTTGGAACTTTTCTGAGTTACAAAATACAATCACAGACTGTGCTGTCATTTTGGACAATATAAAGTTCAAACAAACAGTAACAGAATACATTAATACTTCTCTGCATGCTTTAGTGTCTAGCAAGCCATGACCACGGGACTTGGTGTATGTAGGAGCAATTTATTTTTGTGAATAGGGTGGTGAACCTAATAAAGTGGCAAATGAGTGTAGATATCACAAACAACTCCTTTTGAGCAGTGGCTGTCTGTTATACGTTTGATCAATAGGTATAATGGTCAATCTGATCCCCAAGGTCCTCATAGGCTCACTTGGAGATATAGTGTTGGAGGTAAAGAAAAAATATGAAACTTGGACATTAAAACACTGGCAGAATTATTTGAAAAAAACTCTGTTTATTAAGTTTTACACACACAAGACAACACAAAGCAATATAAATAATTTACTCAACTAGAAAAAATACAAATAACATTTTTTTTTATAAAGCTTTAAAGATAGCATACTTTAGACAAGTTAAACGCACCAGGCAGAAGGCTACAAATGTTAAAGGGCAGAGCAAACACCTCACCATTGTTCCTGTAAACAGTCAAGAGATAGGAATGGAGAAATGCAACCACTCACAGACAGTCATGGCCACAGACCGACCATCCACTGGACCAAAAATGAAAGTATGAATAATAATAATTTTATGTAGACGTGAACAAAAAAATATATATTTTTTTAAACGGGGAAAAAAAGCTCACATTTTAGTCTCTTACCGGGCAAGATGAACAAGGCATCCGTAGGTCACAATCAATTAGCACATCAACCTTAATGCCCCCCCCCCCCCCAGAAAAAAAACACAAAGAAAAGCTCATCCAACCCTTAAGTCACAGGGGGGTAAAATGCAGACTTATTTTTGTTTTAATAGGAATGCCATCAGAGGATGGACTGTTTAAAGGTTTAAAGTAAGACCAGAATGGAGCACAAGCCTCAGTAAACAGTTTGGGGTTCCCACGTGAATTGAACTTTTTCTAGTTTCAGAGAGCACAATATCACTCAATATTTATAAGATGGGGGAGCTGCCATCTTCCAGTTCTAGCTAAAAGAATTGTATAAGCAACAGTGTCCGACTGGATTCTTGACAGGGGTGTACCTATGGGCAGTACTCCAAAAAGGGCTAAATATTAATTCCCAGAAACCTGACAGTTTATGACAGAGAATCAGAGAATCAGAAATCAGAGAATATTCTTCCAAGTTTGGCCCTGGACCAGTGGATACGGTGAACCACCTTGAGGCAGAATTATTTCATCCACATCCATTCACATAAAATATAAAGTATAAATACCCTTCTAAGACCACTGTCTTTCTTGATGTTTAAAAGTTTTGCAAAAAGTTATTTCTGCAAGGAATGTGAATTGAATGAGAGGTAGGTGACGTAGTTTCTCCGCTGGTATAATGGGTATAATATGTGGTAGTTACACACCTCCCTGCTGAATTATGTAGAGCTGATTTGGGCTAGTTGATATTTTTTCCCAGATCTTTTGTGAACAAAACACATTTCACTTAGGCTTTGTGCTAGCAGTTTGAGAAAGAGAGCAAATAGCATAGGGACATCCTGGTTGAAGTCCTAGTTTTTAATGGTGGCAGTAGATTGCAGAGGGGTTCACATACAGTTCAGAGGAAAATCATAATGTATACATTTAGCCCAATAACAAGGCATGTACCGTCAACTTCTTATATTAGTGTTTTTTGTTTGTTATCCACCCTCTGTTATCTTTCAATACCCATGCTAATAGTTTGGGATCACTTAGAAATTCTTGTTTCTGAAAAAAAGCCACTTTTTTAATCAATTTAAAATAACATCAAATTGATCAGAAATACAGTGTAGACATTGTTAACTTTGTAAATGACTATTGTAGTTAGAAACGGCTGACTTTTAAGGGAATCATAGGTGTACATAGGCCCATTATCAGCAACCATCATGCCTGTGTTCCAATGGCACATTGTGTTAGCTAATCCAAGTTTATCATTTTAAAAGGCTAACTGATCACAAGAAAACCCTTTTGCAATTATGTAAACACAGATGAAAACTGATTAAAGAAGCAATAAAATGGAGTGGCATGGTAGCCTAGTGGTTAGAGCGTTGGGCTATTAACCGAAAGGTTGCAAGTTCAAATCTGTCATTTCTGCCCCTGAACAACGCTGTTAACCCACTGTTCCTAGGCCGTCATTGAAAATAAGAATTTGTTCTTAACTGACTTGCCTGGTAAAATTAAAACTGTCTTTCTTTCAGACTAGTTGAGTATCTGCAGCATCAGCATTTGTGGGTTCGATTACAGGCTAAAAATAGTCAGAAACAAATAACTTTCTTCTATTCTTGTTTTGAGAAATTAAGGCTATTCCAGGTGAGAAATTGCCAAGTAACTGAAGATCTCATATAAAGCTGTGTACATCTCCCTTCACAGAACAGTGCATGCTGGCTCTAACCAGAATAAAAAGAGGAGTGGGAGGCCCCAGTGCACAACTGAGCAAGAGGACAAGTACATTAGAGTGTCTAGTTTGAGAAACAGACGCCTCACAAGTCCTCAACTGGCAGCTTCATTAAATAGTACCTGCAAAACACCAGTCTCAATGTTAACAGTGAAGAGGTGACTCCGGGATGCTGGCCTTCTAGGCAGAGTTGCAAAGAAAAAGTTAAATCTCTGTCCAGTATCTATGTTCTTCTGCCCATCTTAATCTTCTCTTTTTATTGGCCAGTCTGAGATATGGCTTTATCTTTGCAACTCTGGCTAGAAGGCCAGCATCCAGGATTTTTACCATTTTAAATGGCTTTTGGTGAATGTCTGTTGAATGTCTGAATGTGTGAATATCAAACCAACTTAACCTCGGTACTCTGGAGCTCCCGTCACCTTTCAAAACTGTCACCAATATTTACTCTTGACCTCCCAATATCTTGTTGTTGTTTTCATTTCTTTCTTCGGTTGATAGTGACACTCAAATTATTGGGTAGCCATGTATTTGTCTGTCATTTGATCAGATTTCTACAAAGACGTTTGCTGCTTTGTGCCAGAGAGCTGTCTTGTGAGAACAATGATTCCGATATAGTCTTGCTGTGTACATCTGATGCAAACACATTCCATAGATTTTTTTTATCACCCTAACATAACACATAATTAATATAACAAACTGATATAGCATATTTCGAATTGACACTTACTGAGTCTGGCTTTAATGTTTATTTTTTGTTGTTATTCTGTAATACTACTAGCCACCTAGCAATTTTAAGAAGTTGGCTTTAGCTAGCCCATATACTGTAGGTTCCCAATCTCCCAACCTCATAATTAGCTACCAAGAAACAATTTCAAGCTATCAAACAAGTTATAGTAGCTAGCTTGTCTAACTGTCTTAGCTGGCATGCCTGCTGGCATGGTTGGAAGACTTTAGAAAAGCAAGCAATTACTAAATGTACTGAATAAGACTCACATTCCTTTCAATGTTTTACCCAGATTTGAGCACAGATGCAGAGAAGCATATTTAGTTTTTTTTTCTTTTCGCAAGTCAGGATGATACAGACAGCTCAAGAGGTATGCTTATTATGCAGAAAAATATATACAGTTGAAGTCGGATGTTTACATACACCTTAGCTAAATACATTTACACTCAGTTTCACAATTCCCGACATTTAATCCACCCGTAAACCCTTTGTTTCCCTCAAAAAATCCCTGGTCTGTTTTTTTGTTTTTGTTTATTTTTGGTGAGTTTCGAGTGTTTTAGGATCACCACTTTATTTTAAGAATGTGAAATGTCAGAATAATAGTAGAGAATATGATTTATTTCAGCTTTTATTTCTTTCATCACATTTCCAGTGGGTCAGAAGTTTACATACACTCAATTAGTGTTTGGTAGCATTGGCCTTAAATTGTTTAACTTGGGTCAAACAATTCGGGTAGCCTTCCACAAGCTTCTCACAATAGGTTGGGTGAATTTTGGCTCATTCCTCCGGAGCTGGTGTAACTGAGTCAGGTTTGAAGGCATCCTTACTCGCACACTCTTTTTCAGTTCTGCCCACACATTTTCTATAGGTTTGAGGTCAGTGTACCTAAACGTAGGCTGAGGTCACAAGACGCAGGCCTCCTTATTTTGCCTAGAATTTCTAATGGAAGGATCTGCCTGCCTAATGATGGAATGATCTGCCTATCCATGTGAGAGATGCAGACTCAGCCTCGACCTTCAAGTCTTTACTGAAGACTCATCTCTTCAGTGGGTCCTATGATTGAGTGTAGTATGGCCCAGGGTTGTGAAGGAGAACGGCAAGGCACTGGAGCGATGAACTGCCCTTGCTGTCTCTGCCTGGCTGGCTCCCCTCTCTCCACTGGGATTCTCTGCCTCTGACCCTATTACAGGGGCTGAGCCACTGGCTTACTAGTGCTCTTCCATACCGTCCCTGTGAGGGGTGCATCACTTGAATGGGATGAGTCACGGACATAATCTTCCTGTCTGTTTTTGCGCTTCATCCCCCTTGCCGGTGGAGGAGATCTTGGGTGTGGGTGTGGGGTAGGGATGTGGGGGATTAATCCATGTGTCATTGTTAAAACCTGTTGTTCTTGTCCCGGCAGACTGTGCGGCAAAGTGTGTGGGGTTATATCCTGCCTGGTTGGCCCTGTCCGGGGGTATCGTCTGACAGGGCAACAGTGTCCCCGACCCACCCGTCTCAGTCTCCAGTATCTATTCTGCAATAGTCTCTGTGCCGGGAGGCTAGGGTCAGTCTGTTATATCTGGTGTAATTCTCCTGTCTTATCTGCTGTCCTGTGTGAATTTTAGTATTCTCCCTCTAATTCTCTCTCTCTCCCTCCCCTCCCGGAGGATCATGCCTCAGGACTACCTGGCCTGAGGATTCCTGGCAATCCCCAGTCCACCTGGTCATGCTGCTGCTCTAGTTTCAACTGTTCTGCTTGTGGCAATGGAACCCTGACCTGTTCACCGGACCTGCTGTCTGCCGCACCTGCTATCTTGACCTGAATGCTCGGCTATGAAAAGTCAACTGACATTTACTCTTGGTTGCACCCCTTACAACTACTGTGATTATTATTTGACCCTGCTGGTCATCTATGAACGTTTGAACGTCTTAAAAAACAATCTGGCCTTAAGAGAAAGGAGCGAGGGAGCAAGAGATGGAAGGCTGTTTCAAACTCTTCCTCTCTTTTCCCACTTCATTCTCTGGAACCAGAGACCACTTCATTCACGCTGGCTCCATAATGAGTTCAAGACACCTGAGAAACTTGAACCCTACAAACAATGGGACGACAAACAAAAGGCATTATGTAACCTGAACACCTACACCCAGCGAGTGACCTTGTTTCTCACACCATGATGTACATGTAAAACTAGATGTACAGTTTGTTTAATGGCCTTCCGTCTTCTTTGACCGTCCTTTTATTAGCTGCATTGTACATGTCAGCATTGAGAATTACTAATGACTGCATCCTGGTGCCCTGTATTCCCAATGCGGAAATGATTGATGGATAAAGGATGTGATTCATTCAACCGCCACTGCTCCTCGGTAACATTTTTATTGCTGACCAGTGTCATTGATATGTAACAGTTTGACCTATAAAAGTTTATAAATTATTATTTACTTGAGAGAAGGCTAAATAAATATCATCCATTCTGCACTTCTTCTATATGCTTTATTGAATCTATCCTCACATTCAATATAGTTGCCTGGTTTGGCTCACTCGCATGGGTAAGCCATAATACACTGGAGACTGTTGTACAAGTCAGTGGAAAGATAGACTTTTGTTTACTCCCACTGAGACATATCCCACTGGGCACAAACTGGTTGAATCAATGTTGTTTGCACATAATTTCAACAACAAAAATTCAGTCTTACCACTTCTGATGCCGCTGAATCAACGTGGAAAAGTGATTTGATTTGTAAAAAGTCAACAACTGTGACTTTTAACCTAAATCATGGTTCAAAGTATTGTTGATTTCACTCGGAATTCATGTTAGTTGACAACTCCATCAAGTGTCAATCAAAACTAGACGTTGAACTGATGGCTGTGCCGAGTGGATCTGAGACATCTAAAAATGTTCACCATAAAAATTCACCTTCATTGTAAAATATTCCATGCATCATTGCATTTTCAGACTTATGTGTGATAGCTTATTATTCGTAATGTGATGAGTATATTGGATAGTCATAATTTAACTCGTTTATTGTTTGCAAAAAAGACTGTTCAATGCATGGCTGAGAGCTTACACTCTTCGAAAAAAAGGTTCCAAAAGGGTTCTGTCGCTGTCCCCATAGGAGAACCCTTTTTGGTTCAAGATATAACTATTCTGTGGAAAGGGTTCTACCTGGAACCAAAATGGTTTATTCAAAGGGTTATCCTATGGTTCCCAATGTGTTTAGAAAAGGCAACATATTGTGCAAAGAAAAAAGAAACGTATCTGATAGAGCCTATAGCTTAGGTATACTCTATGCTATACACTCTTAGAAAAAAAGGCACCTTTTTTCTAAGAGTCTATAGCACATAGTATAGCGTAGAGTTTGTTCAATTAAGTTGAGAATTTTCATAGCCTAACTAAAATACATATTAGAGTCTTTTCATTGTATTCTCTTTACAGCAATAGCCATTTGCTTTCCAAACTATGTTTTTACCACGATTGTATTTTGAAATATTGCAATATGCAATATATTTCCACTGACAGGAGCAAAAATGTTGTGCTATCCAGGAGCACGAGTACAGGACATCAATAAGCTGCTCCCAAACATTTCAAACCGGCATCAGGAAATTGAGTCAGTCTGTCATAATTAATGTGGGATTCAATTGCATTATGAAGTGCAGCTCAGAACAGATTCATTTGAAAGAACTGATTGGGTCACGAATTGACACCAACTTCATACAAGCGCATTTTCGTAATCTTTCCTTCTCCTCGCCGCCTCTCCTCGATTACCTTTGACCCTTTTCCAAAAGAAGGCGAGAGGAGCAGGAGGATGCATGAGTTGAGAAAAACCCCGAGTGGTGCTGCTTTGCCCTGTCTTGACCACAAGGTGGTGCTAATTCCTCTTGACTCCACCTTCTACTCATTGTATATATCATTCCCTGGGGGCGAATGATATGGCGGTGGCAGTCCAAGTCGAGGCCACGGCAAGATGCCTGGATGAATCTTCGGATAGTGAACCAGACCAGGAACATGGATCTCCGCAGAAATTAATACGCAAAGTTTCCACATCGGGTCAGATACGAAGCAAGGTAACCTGTAATTGCATTGGTAACATTGCAGTTCAAAGCCAAAGGCGACCATACTTTTCGGTAGCTGTTCTCTCTATCCGCTATGCTAATTTTCTAGCTTTGCGAGGCCAGATGGGAAACACCGCTCTTTCCTGTCTCTCTACATCCGTGAGATGGCGAGTAGGGTCCCCGGACAGGTCTCGCTTGCGCTAGCTGGAACTATAATAGCTCGAGCTCTCGATATCAGTAACGTTACTGTACTATCATCAGCACCACACCTAACGGTATCATTACTGAGTGTTGATAAATCGTAACGTTAGCTAACCTTCATCAAAACCTTAATCTATTTTAAATTAAAATATATTAAATCCGTGGATTACTGCTGCTAAATAGCTCCATATGTGAATGGCCAGCTGTTTCATAGCAATATGATACTCCTCGATTCTGTTGGCCAGCTCTTGCTAGTTTTTGCTTCTAACTACTATCGTAATTGATTCATTCGGCATCTCGTTTGATATTCATAACTATCTATACGTTTTCAGGAGCACTTATCTGCCAACAAATATGTTGTAATATACAATATTGTACATTGGAGACAGGCTATGTTTTGGCTAATGATTTTCTTTCAAGAGTGATTTCACATATAGGCCCCTTTTTTTTTTTAAATAACCGATTTCAGTCCTCTTTAAAGTGAACTCTGAGAATAAAAAAAAAGAAGCTAAATAACAGTTGTCGTTGTATTCACACTGCCCTTGCCTTTGAAAGAGGACTCAACTGTTTTGCCACTTCACTTCACCTATTTTGTGGGCCGAGTCCTATTTGCGTTCACATTGCTGTATTTAGAAAGGAAGGAAGGAAAGAAAGGAACCAATATATTCTCTGGGTTTATACAAAGCATAGGACGAGCCATTCCATCAGAATGTGTTGTCAGTTGGCTGGCAGAAACCTGGTCTCAGAGCATTTCGTATTATTCTGTACGTAAATCCGTTAGCTAGGCTAGGATTTAGGGTTAAGTTTAGGAGTTAAATTGTTAAGTTTTGGTTAGGGGAAGGGTTGCAGTTAAGGGGCGGCAGGTTAGCCTAGTGGTTAGAGCATTGGACTAGTAACTGAGAGGTTGCAAGTTCAAATCCCCGAGCTGACAAGGTACAAATCTGTCATTCTGCCCCTGAACAGGCAGTTAACCCACTGTTCCTAGGTTGTCATTGAAAATAAGAATTTATTCTTAACTGACTTGCCTAGTAAAATAAAGGTAATATATATATATTTTTTAAAAAGGCATGGGTTAGCTAACATGCTAAGTTGCAAAGTAGCTAAAACATAGTAAGTAGTTAAATAGTTAAAATGCTAAAGTTGTCTGTGTAGTATCTGGGATCTACATCTGTTTATATTAGTTACTGTGCTGTTACTAAGCAGTAATGCATTACGGCAGTGTTACGTTACTACACCTAATAGGAAATGCACATGCGCACTGGGGTGCCGGGAACTGTAAAGCACGAGGGGTTTTGACGAAACAAAAACTAACTGTACTCCCGTCTCCTGCCTGGTAATTTCTCCACAACACAAATATTACAGTCTGTGATGAGATTTGAGCTCGCAACCTTTGTTGCTGGACGTTCGTGTTATACACCCGCCCATCCACCCTGTCTTATGTAAGCGTACCAAACACAACATATCATACTAATTTGCGTGTTCTGGATTTACGTTTACTACGTTACGTCTATGACACCAGGTGCGACAGCTAGATATACCTACTTACATTTTGAAAGCTAACAGATTTGAGTTAAAAGATGACACATTAATTGTAGTCAGAAAATATTATTAACATGTCAATATTATTGGTAACATAATAAATAAAAGAAGAAGAATTGCAGATGAAAAACATTAATTCCACGTCTATTCAATGTTGGTTCAATGTAATTTCATTGAAATGTGGAAACAACGTTGATTCAACAAGTGTGTGCCCAGTGGGAATGCTGTAATTCAACCGAGACTCTGAGCATTTTGTATTATTCTTTACCTAAATCCATGCTGCTCCATTTATTATGTTATGTTTCGTATGGTATGTATTAATGTGGGAATGTCCATCATCCATTTCTTATATGTTACGAAATCCATTTAGTTGTGGATAGCTGGCTAACATTAGCTAGGCTAGGGATTAGGGTTTAAGTCCTGTAAAATTTTATTTGTCACATGCCGAATACCACAACATTACCGTGAAATGCTTACTTACCAACAATGCATAATAATGCTAAAGAAATATAGTAACACAATAAAAAAGGAATAACGAGGCTATATAGAAGGGGTACAATGTGTAGGGCTACAGGGTAGTCAAGGTAATATCTACATGTAGGTATGGGTAACGTGACTATGCATAGATAATAAACACAGAGTAGCAGCAGCGTTCAGTGCATTCAGAAAGTAATCAGGCTAGGTTTGCACAGTTTGGGGAATATTCAGAGGTAGAAACATCCCATAGGAATATTTGGGAAGTAACGGAAATATATGCAAATTAATATTAATACCATTTAAATGTAGATGTTTTTTGCAATGGATATATTTACCATATCATATGGAGACAGAAACATAAACCTTTTACCTTATCATAAGTAGACATAATTGAAAATTATTAAATCCTTCCAATAGAAATTTAAAAAACTATTTAGTTACGAACTTGAATGAAATGAGTTGACTCTTCACATGGGAGGATTTCACTGAACAACAAAAGAAAGGGAATATTGAATGATTCCCAATGATCCATCGTATCTCCCAAAAACGTTTTCAACATACATCTATAAAATAGTCTAGATAGTCTAGAAACTAAAGCTTTGGTTGTCTTCCTCTCAAGCTTCCATTGCTTCTCCCTGGACTTCCGCTTCTCCCTGGACCTCCTCAAAGTCCACCTCTTGAACATCAGACTCTGAGGCTCTGAGGGCTCATCTTCACGGTCACTTTCCAATCTTGTTCAGGATAGCTCGTTGTCAGGCTCAAAAAGCCTCAAATTTGCCCGGATGGCCACTAATTTTTCAACCCTTGTATTGGTCAAGCCTGTTGCGTGCTTTGGTGTGTGTGTTCCCAAACAAGAAACAGTTGCGCTCTAAGGTGGCTGATGTTGGTGGGATTTAGAGGATGATGGAGGCAACAGGGGAAAGTGCCTCAGATCCACAAAGTCCCTTCCACCAGGTGGCTGATGAGATATGTTGGCATGACTGCCATATTGCATCACCATCCCAAAGCCCTTGCTTGGACGTTCGCCAGACTGCCAAGAACCTTGCCCTCATCCAGGCCAAGGTGGCATGACAAGGTAGTGATGACCTTGTTGATCTCTGCACCAGACAGGATGTTCTTGCCAGCATGCATGTACGCTGCGGCGTGTATTGACTTCAGGCAGAAGTCTTCACGCTTTTTGATGTATTTCAAAACTTCAGTTTCCTCTGTTTGGCGCAACAGTGAAGTGGGCAGGGCAGTACAGATTTCTTCTCTTACATCTGCAAGCAGAGTCTGAACATCAGACAGGATGGTCTCCCTGCTGGGCAGCTTCAATGTGGTGCTCTTATTCTTCTCACTTTGCTTGGTGAGGTAGATTGGTGCTTGATGATCCTTCATATACCGTTGAAGTCGGAAGATTACATACACTTAGGTTGGAGTCATTAAAACTAGTTTTTTAACCACTCCACAAATTTCTTGTTAATGTCCCTTTGATAGGATAGTCTTGAACGGAGCTTATTCAGTTTATTCTCCAGTGATTGCA
The DNA here is from genome assembly GCF_036934945.1 of Oncorhynchus masou masou. NCBI lineage: Eukaryota > Metazoa > Chordata > Actinopteri > Salmoniformes > Salmonidae > Oncorhynchus > Oncorhynchus masou. The sequence goes on from NC_088237.1 coordinate 3,331,273, forward strand.
CGTTAGCCAGTAGAACGGAGGGTAAAGGCAGATTATCCACTTGCCGAATCAGTCTCGCCAGGCGTCCGGCTTGTCGACCTCTGTAGCGGTGTCTCCTCTTCTTACGAATTATGTGAATTTAGGTCTGGTCCGGGAAGAGCTGTATATCCTTCGCATCCGACTCATTAAAGAAAAGGTCCTCGTCCAGTTGGAGGTGCTTAATTGCTGTTCTGATGTCCAGAAGTGCTTTTCGGTCATAGGAAACGATGGCGGAAACATTATGTACAAAAGAACGTTTAAAACGGAGCATAAAAACACACAAAATAGCACAATTGGTCAGGAGCCCGTAAAACGGTGCCCATCCCCTCCGGTGCCATCCATTCACCAGGGTTAGGTTAAAGGTTAGGGAAAGGGTTAGCTAAAAGGGTTAACAAAAAAAGTGGTCTAAAATCAGGAAAATAGCATTGTCAGCTGGGCTGGATGCTGTGCGAGTACAAACCTACTTATTGTTAAAAGAAACACAAAAACGAACTCGTCATCAATTTTCTCTTTTCCGGAGGACATAAAACAATATAGAGGTAAGAGATTTTGAGACATGACATGTGTTAGCAATTGCGGAGGCTCCAGAGACTTGTGGATGCCAAATCGAGCTCCGTACCGCATCACCGTGTGCCTCTCAAATTGTGTAACAATGCGGAGGGCTTTTATAGGTCTGTTTAGCTCTGCATTTACATGATTGGTTGACGGTAGATGTGGGAGAGAGGTTTTGTATAAACGCAAACTCACTTCCTTGACAACTTCCTTCACAACAGCTCTGCAAAGCACAAGAAATACGATGCCTCATGTCTACCAAATTTATCAAAGTATTTGCGTTCCGGTGGAAGTCATTCACTGTCAATGGAGCAGTTCGCAATGCAATGTTGGGGGTGCCTCATTAGGCTGCGGGGCGTTCTGTGTACCCCATGCGTTTAATATTTTCAACTTTTGCATTGCTTTGCTGTGTGGTGGTACAAACGGAAGTACACACATAGACTCCAACTAGGTAGCTTTTAGCTAGTTGAAAAGAGAAGCACGTGCGTCAAGCACGGAAATCTGGCCAAACAAAACGCTTATGCATCTGGTCAACATCGGGCATGAATGCTCTGACTTCTGCGGAGACCGCATCACAGTAAGTGCTGTACGGCCGCAGCAGATGTCGGATTGACCATGCAGAGACTTAATGCCTCTTGAGTAAATCTGAGCTGAAGATCTTTTTTCAGGCTATTCCGTTAAAACAACTAGATCGTACTGTATGCACATTTTGTAATCACACTTCAAATCTTAATTGGTTAATTTGAAAATGTAATTTTTTGAGGCGCAGCCATAAACTAGTTTTGTACCATGGCAAGTGGTGGGATTGATAAAACCCACATTTTAGGATTTTAGCAAGACCTAAACGATATCATAACCGCCATCGTTAAGAGCCAATACTGTGCAGACTTATTCATCGACCTGGCCAAGGCTTTCGACTCTGTCAATCACCACATTCTTATGTGCAGACTCAACAGCCTTGGTTTCTCAAATGACTGCCTCGCCTGGTTCACCAACTACTTCTCTGATAGAGTTTAGTGTGTCAAATCGGAGGGCCTATTGTCCGGACCTCTGCCAGTCTCTATGGGACTGCCACAGGGTTCAATTCTCGGGCCGACTCTCTTCTCTGTATACATCAATGATGTCGCTCTTGCTGCTGGTGATTCTCTGATCCACCTTTACGCAGATGACACCATTCTGTATACTTCTGGCCCTTCTTTGGACACTGTGTTAACAACCCTCCAGGCAAGCTTCAATACCATACAACTCTCCTTCCGTGGCCTCCAACTGCTCTTAAATGCAAGTAAAACTAAATGAATGCTCTTCAACTGATCGCTGCCCGCACCTGCCCGCCCGTACAGTATCACTACTCTGGACGGTTCTGACTTAAAATATGTGGACAACTACAAATACCTAGGTGTCTGGTTAGACTGTAAACTCTCCTTCCAGACTCACATTAAGCATCGCCAATCCAAAATGAAATCTAGAATTGGCTTCCTGTTTCACAACAAAGCATCCTTCACTCATGCTGCCAAACATACCCTCGTAAAACTGACCATCCTACCGATCCTCGACTTCAGCGATGTCATTTACAAAATAGCCTCCAATACCCTACTCAATAAATTAGATGCAGTCCGTTTGGTCACCAAAGCCCCATATACTACCCACCACTGCGACCTGTACGCTCTTGTTGGCTGGCCCTCGCTTCATACTCGTCGCCAAACCCACTGGCTCCGGGTCATCTACAAGACCCTGCTAGGTAAAGCCCCCCCCCCCCCCTTATCTCAGCTCGCTGGTCACCATGGCAGCACCCACCTGTAGCACGCGCTCCAGCAAGTATATCTCTGGTCACCCCCAAAACCAATTTTTCCTTTGGCCTCCCCTTCCAGTTCTCTGCTGCCAATGACTTGAACGAACTACAAAAATCTCTGAAACTGGAAAACTTATCTCCCTCACTAGCTTTAAGCACCAGCTGTCAGAGCAGCTCACAGATTACTGCACCTGTACATAGCCCATCTATAATTTAGCCCAAACAACTACCCCTTCCCCTACTGTATTTATTTTGCTCCTTTACACCCCATTATTTCTATCTCTACTTTGCACATTCTTCCACTGCAAATCTACCATTCCAGTGTTTTACTTGCTATATTTTTTTACTTCGCCACCATGGCCTTTTTTTCCTTTACCTCCCTTATCTCACTTCATTTTCTGACATTGTATATAGACTTATTTTTCTACTGTATTATTGACTGTATGTTTGTTTTACTCCATGTGTAACTCTGTGTTGTTGTATGTGTCGAACTGCTTCGCTTTATCTTGCCCTGGTCGCAATTGTAAATGAGAACTTGTTCTCAACTTGCCTACCTGGTTAAATAAAAGTGAAATAAATAAAGAATTCTCCTATATTAATTTCACATTTCCACAAAAGGCAAAGGGTTTCCTTTCAAAAGGTATCAAGAATATGCATATCCTTGCTTCAGATCCTGAGCTACAGGCAGTTAGATTTGGGTATGTTATTTTAGGTGAAAATGGAAAAGAAAGGGTCAGATCCTTAATTAAGTAATGGAGTGCGAGATTGAAGCAGTCACCAACTACATCATTCTCATGGAAAACCAGGGGATTGCAGTAAACAAAAACTGTGTCCATCGGGGCTCTTCCTTTTCATGTTTTGCTGGCTCTCATTTCATTGTTGTTGCGCTTCAGTCTTGTTAATTACTTCCTTTTATATTTGTTCCTAAACTGCTACATTTTGTGTGTACACAACACATTTTTCCTATACTAACCGTTGGTAGCGGAAGGCACACTAACGCCCTGGACCAGAGCTAAGCTGTCACCTGCTACCACCCATTGAGCAGTAGTTCCTATTGAAATGAATATATAGCCGTGGTGGCAGCTCTGTGCCCATTCTTACAGTCATATTGGCTATCACAGTATTAGGCTAACTTTCTTGTAAACAAGGAATCATATTCACCTCAGACCTTCAAAGCCCTTTTAATTATTTTTTTTAAAGCTATGCTATGATGATAAAGCTGTTATGACTAAGGCTCTGGCGGTCAACCAGTGATTGTCATGCAAATAACTTCAGGTCTCACAGGTATTGGACCATTAATTAACATTAACACGTTTAGTATCTATTTCCTGGCTTCCACACACAGCCTAAAAGCCACTGATACAGACCTTTTGGAACATCTACATTTTCAGTCTAAATCCATGTAATATAGCCTACACCATCACAATAAATCCATTATTTATTTTAGACAGGTCTAAAGAAACATGATATTGTAATCTATTTTAAAAGAACAGCATACCCTCATATCTGGCTATGTTATATGGCTGTGGGCTATGCTAGTTCATTTAGCAGACAAGATTTGCTTAGAATTCCTTGGCATTATTTTATAGTATGCAGAATACAATTGAACATATCTGAATAAAGTAGAAAATGCATTTTCTCCATGCGATTTTGAGGGAGTGTCAGGAGTGTGCAAATGTGGCTATTCTGTGTTGAGCGGTTAACAAAGAAACAGGTTCTCATATGCTTCATTTTGAGTTATTTATGTAACTTTAGTTGTGATACAAAAGTGAAGTTATATGCTTTGATTTAATACATTCTAAGGCTGCATTCGACTCTAATGATTTGAAAGAAGTCGCATGAAAGGCATGCTCTCTCCTTGCTCCGGCTGCACACTTCATTAGTCTCATCACCTACTCCTGTTTATACAAAAAAAAATACAATCATTCAAAATAGGCTACTAAAACAGGATTTTGGCCACAGAGATATTTAGCTTATTTTTTATAATAAATTGTGTATTGTTTTAAATTGTATTGTTTACAGTCGGAAGGAAAGGCAGAGAGCAATTTGACCAGATTATTGTTGAGTTGCGTCTCTGTGAAAAGTAGAGGCCAAGCCAGGCATACCGCAATTTTCAAAATACAATTGCAGGTAAACATAATTTGGAAAGAAAATGGTTATTGCTGTAGAACGAAGACAATGAAAGGACTATTATGTCTTTTTAGTTATCAAAAATGATCAACCTAATTGAGCGAACAACAGTATAGCACCAGCGTATCTCCCTGGTGATTTCCCTTTGAGTGCGCACTATGCTTATTCACTATTTATCATTGTTGGGTCAGTGCTTCTTAAAAGTTTGTTTTTGGAAAATAATTTCCTCCTCAAGGACGTTCAGAGACTTGTTCCGAAGTCTCACTCCTGCGTTGTCTTGGCTGTGTGCTGGGTCGTTGTCCTGTTGGAAGGTGAACCTTCGCCCCAGTCTGAGGTCCTGAGCGCTCTGGAACAGGTTTTCATCAAGGATCTCTCTGTACATTTCTCCATTCATCTTTCCCTCATGCAAAGATAAAAGAAACATAGGCCTACTATACATGCTCAGCCATGCATTGAACTGTCTTTTTTTGCGAACAGTGATTGAGTTGTATTATTAGCCTAAATTATGACTATCCAATCTACTCATCACATTACCAATAGGTCTGCAATTGGTATTAGGTCTGCAATTACATAGGTCTGCAAATGCGATTATGCATGTAATGCATTATTATAAAGGTGCATTTTTATGGTAACTGATTTTCCCCAAACTTGAAACTCAGGAGCCGCCGGTTAGGCTAACCCGGTTGTAAAGTGGATTAATGTGCTTAATTTTAAGCAGCACGAGAAAGCCGGATCCTCTTTTAGATAGTGGCCAGTCAAAACTCTCTTTTCACACGCTGGGCATCATTCACAAGTGATAGATAATACATCATTCACAAGTGATAATATTGTCGCCCATCAGACTATTGTTCATTTAATCTGGGCTTTTACATGTATTAAATAATATGTGACATTTTTTAAATATATTTTAGAATGGACTATTTATCATTCACCTGTCAGAAGCAGGGGAGGATGATCTATGCATATAAATAGCGAATGGAGGATGCTTTTCCCTTGGTTCATTTTCATGCCAGCCAGGTAGGCTATACTCCTGTTATAAAGTGAAGCAATGTGCTTAATATAGTAGGCCTAGCCTATTAAGCTGATGGGATCCTCCTCTTTTTAATAGAGGCCATCAAAACTCTGTTTTCTCACGCATTTGCTTAACCAATAGAAAATTGGGCAACGTGAGCTCATGGTCTCTCATGATGTTTGATTTGATTTTCAAAAGCATTTGCATTGATGTCAGAGGGATTAGAGTGCCAATAGAGTGCTGAGTACCAGGCCATTACTGGCTGGCATTTAGCACGTTTGGTAGATTATTATTGACCATCAGCAGCATCAAAGCACAGCTTTGGAGTTACCGGTGTGGCGGACTGGCGGTAATACGTCACTGTAACACTGTAGTTATGACTGACTGCTTAGATTTAGATGTATTCAAATCTGGACTACAAAGCCAGTTCCACTGCTGATTTTCACCAGGGACTGATTTAGACCTGGGATACCAAGTGGGTAAAATTATCAGGTAGAACAGAAAACCAGCAGTACTCTGGACCTCCAGAATCGGATTTGAATATCCCTGCCTTAGGTGATGCTTTACTGCGCAGCACTGCTTTTCAAAGCAGAGGATGACTGTGGAGAGCATGCGGTCAGAGCAAATTGTTGGTTCATCAACAATTCTCTGGTAGCCCCTAATGCTAACATTTGATGCTCACACAAAATGTTGTCTCCACTGGAAGGCTAAGTTCCAATACTCCACTCTCTGACTTTTTCGCATAGATTTAACAATGGTGAGCAACTTCTTCCAGTAACTTCTTCCTATGCATTTAAATCCATGCCATGGAGTTTGCAAGTGCACACTTTGGAAGAAGGTTGGAGATTTTGGGACACACCCTATCTTTTTTTGCAGAGTCTCTAATTGGTTAGGTAGAATTCAAGATAGTAGGCCTACCTCCTTCCTACATTTAGACACTAGGTGGGTTTATTTGTGAACTGACTGTGTGTCTCCGCTCTCCAGCTTTGGCAATGTCTTAATGTCAAGCCCAGTTCAGTGACTCTGCCTCCCTGGATATGTAAATCAACCATGGCCAATGCTACTGTCCAAACCCCCTATATGTCAGAGTAGAGGAGCTAGGCTAGGCTATACAGTGCCTTGCGAAAGTATTCGGCCCCCTTGAACTTTGCGACCTTTTGCCACATTTCAGGCTTCAAACATAAAGATATAAAACTGTATTTTTTTGTGAAGAATCAACAAGTGGGACACAATCATGAAGTGGAACGACATTTATTAGATATTTCAAACTTTTTTAACAAATCAAAAACTGAAAAATTGGGCGTGCAAAATTATTCAGCCCCTTTACTTTCAGTGCAGCAAACTCTCCCCAGAAGTTCAGTGAGGATCTCTGAATGATCCAATGTTGACCTAAATGACTAATGATGATAAATACAATCCACCTGTGTGTAATCAAGTCTCAGTATAAATGCACCTGCACTGTGATAGTCTCAGAGGTCCGTTAAAAGCGCAGAGAGCATCATGAAGAACAAGGAACACACCAGGCAGGTCCGAGATACTGTTGTGAAGAAGTTTAAAGCCGGATTTGGATACAAAAAGATTTCCCAATCTTTAAACATCCCAAGGAGCACTGTGCAAGATATAATATTGAAATGGAAGGAGTATCAGACCACTGCAAATCTACCAAGACCTGGCCGTCCCTCTAAACTTTTAGCTCATACAAGGAGAAGACTGATCAGAGATGCAGCCAAGAGGCTCATGATCACTCTGGATGAACTGCAGAGATCTACAGCTGAGGTGGGAGACTGTTCATAGGACAACAATCAGTCGTATATTGCACAAATCTGGCCTTTATGGAAGAGTGGCAAGAAGAAAGCCATTTCTTAAAGATATCCATAAAAAGTGTCGTTTAAAGTTTGCCACAAGCCACCTGGGAGACACACCAAACATGTGGAAGAAGGTGCTCTGGTCAGATGAAACCAAAATTGAACGTTTTGGCAACAATGCAAAACGTTATGTTTGGCGTAAAAGCAACACAGCTCATCACCCTGAAAACACCATCCCCACTGTCAGACATGGTGGTGGCAGCATCATGGTTTGGGCCTGCTTTTCTTCAGCAGGGACAGGGAAGATGATTAAAATTGATGGGAAGATGGATGGAGCCAAATACAGGACCATTCTGGAAGAAAACCTGATGGAGTCTGCAAAAGACCTGAGACTGGGACGGAGATTTGTCTTCCAACAAGACGATGATCCAAAACATAAAGCAAAATCTACAATGGAATGGTTCAAAAATAAACATATCCAGGTGTTAGAATGGCCAAGTCAAAGTGCAGACCTGAATCCAATCGAGAATCTGTGGAAAGAACTGAAAACTGCTGTTCACAAATGCTCTCCATCCAACCTCACTGAGCTCAAGCTGTTTTGCAAGGAGGAATGGGAAAAAAATTTCAGTCTCTCGATGTGCAAAACTGATAGAGACATACCCCAAGCGACTTATAGCTGTAATAGCAGCAAAAGGTGGCGCTACAAAGTATTAACTTAAGGGGGCTGAATAATTTTGCACGCCCAATTTTTCATTTTTTGATTTGTTCAAAAAGTTTGAAAGATCCAATTAATGTCGTTCCACTTCATGATTGTGTCCCACTTGTTGTTGATTCTTCACAAAAAAATACAGTTTTATATCTTTATGTTTGAGGCCTGAAATGTGGCAAAAGGTCGCAAAGTTCAAGGGGGCCGAATACTTTCGCAAGACACTGTATCTCTGGTGGTAAGAGTGGTCAGTGCTGCAGGGGTTCGGGTTGCTGAGCTTGGTAGATTAAGGGAGACATCGTTCAGACATTGTGAATGGCTGGCATTGTTAGTGCAGCTCAGGGGATTATACATTCGATTTCACAGACGTTCCCGAGAAAAGCTTGTGTGGTTCATGATGATATTATATTCTTACCTATTTATATAGTCATGGGGTTGATGTTTTGATAAGGCTGCACATTGATGATCCCATGCATCACTTGTGTTTGTGTGTATGTGCATGTACTTTAGTGTGTGTGTGTGTTTGGGAGGATGGGGACGTCACTGACTAGTCTCCCTACGTTTTCATCCTGTGCAGACGATCCTGAAGGAGGGCAAATTGGTAAAACAGACCAACTCGTTCCAGCGCTGGAAGAGACGCTACTTCAAACTGCGTGGGAGGACTCTGTACTATGCCAAGACTGCCAAGGTTGGTATTAATTTTTTACCCTTTATGTATACAGTGAGACATTTTTGTTGTTGTTTTGGCTCTGTACTTCAGCAAATGATACAATTACTATTAATTTGAAGATATATTCATCCATATCGAGTAAACCATTTTAGGGGACCAAAAGTATTTGGGACAAATTCATGTAATTGTATTTGTTTTTATTATCTATCCCCAATTCCTGGGGCCAATCAACATTAAGGCAATTATATACAATTTTAAAAACATTTCACAACACATTAAGTGTCTGCCCTCAGGCCACTACTCTACTTCCACATATCCACACATCTACAACGCAAATACTGTGTGTGTGTGTCTCCACAGTCCTCTCTGTTCCATTTTTTTTATTTGAAATTTGACCCCTTTTTCTCCCCAATTTCGTGGTATCCAATTGTTTTTAATAGCTACTATCTTGTCTCATTGCTATAACTCCCGTGCGGGCTCGGGAGAGACGAAGGTTGAAAAAAGTAATGCGTCCTCCGACACACAACCCAACCAAGCTGCACTGCTTCTTAACACAGCGCGCATCCAACCCGGAAGCCAGCTGCACCAATGTGTTGGAGGAAACACCCTGGCAACCTTGGTTAGTGTGCACTGCACCCGGCCCGCCACAGGAGTCGCTGGTGCGCGATGAGTCAAGGATATCCCTACCGGCCGAACCCCTCCCTAACCCGGACGACGCTGGGCCAATTGTGCGTCGCCCCACGGACCTCCCGGTCCCGGCCAGTTGTGACAGAGCAGTGCCCTTAACCACTGCGCCACCCGGGAGGCACCCATAAGGTGTATTTTTATCAGTTTTTTTACATCAGATTTTACTGGTTGCATGAGTTACTTGATGTGGAATAGACTTCCATGTAGTCATAGCTCTATGTAGTACTGAAAAACAGCTTCTATCTCAAGGCCATCAGACTGTTAAACACATTAGAGGCTGCTGCCTATAGGCATAGAATAGGAATCACTGGCCACTTTAAGGAATGGAACACTAGTCACTTTAACAATGTTTACATATGTGGAGTTACTCATCTCGTATGTATATACTGCATTTTATACTATTCTACCATATCTCATTCACTTAATAATGCTAACATATCTTGCATTACTTATCTCATATGTACAGTTGAAGTCGAAGTTCACATACACCTTCGCCAAGCACATTTAAACTTAGTTTTTCACAATTCCTGACATTTAATCCTAATAAAAATGTCCTGTCTTATGTCAGTTAGGATCACCACTATATTTTAAGAACGTGACAAGTCAGAATAATAGTAGAGAGGGATTTATTTCAGCTTTTATTTCTTTCATCACATTCCTAGTGGGTCAGAAGTTTACGTACACTCAATTAGTATTTGGTAGCATTGCCTTTAAATTGTTTAACTTGGGTCCAACGTTTTGGGTAGCCTTCCACAATAATTTGCGTGAATTTTGGCCCATTCCTTCTGACAGAGCTGGTGCAACTGAGTCAGGTTTGTAGGCCTCCTTGTTCGCACACACTTTTTCAGTTCTGCCCACAAATTGTCTATAGGATTGAGGTCAGGGCTTTGTGATGGCCACTCCAATACCTTGACTTTGTTGTCCTTAAGCCATTTTGCCACAACTTTGGAAGTATACCTTGGGTCATTGTCCATTTGGAAGACCCATTTGCGACCAAGCTTTAATTGATGCCTTGAGATGTTGCTTCAATATATCCTCATGACGCCATCTCTTTTGTGATTTGCACCAGTCCCTCCTGCAGCAAAACACCCCACAACATGATGCTGCCACCCCCGTGTTTCACGGTTGGGATGGTGTTCTTCGGCTTGCAAGCTTCCCCCCTTTTCCCCCAAACATAACGATGGTCCTAATGGCCAAACAGTTCTATTTTTGTTTCATCAGACCAGAGGACATTTCTCCAAAAAGTACGATCTTTGTCTCCATGTGCAGTTGCAAACCGTAGTCTGACTATTTTATGGCGGTTTTGGAGCAGTGGCCTCTTCCTTGCTGAGCGGCTTTTCAGGTTATGTTGATATAGGACTCGTTTTACTGTGGATGTAGATATTTTGGTACCGGTTTCCTCCAGCATCTTCACAAGGTCTTTTGCTGCTGTTCTGGGATTGATTTGCACTTTTCGCACCACGGTACGTTCATCTCTAGGAGACAGAACGCGTCTCCTTCCTGAGCGGTATGAAGGCTGCGTGGTCCCATGGTGTTTATACTTGCATACTATTGTTTGTACAGATGAACGTGGTACCTTCAGGCGTTTGGAAATTGCTCCCACCGATGAACCAGACTTGTAGAGGTCTACAATTCTTTTCTGAGGTCTTGGCTGATTTCTTTTTATTTTCCCATGATGATGTCAAGCAGAGGCACCGAGTTTGAAGGTAGGCCTTGAAATACATCCACAGGTACACCTCCAATTGACAAATTATGTCAATTAGCCTATCAGAAGCTTCTAAAGAAATGACATACTTTTCTGGAATATTCCAAGCTGTTTAAAGGCACAGTCATCTTATTGTATGTAAACTTCTGACCCATTGGAATTGTGATACAGTGCATTTATAAGTGAAATAATCTGTCTGTAGACAATTGTTGGAAAAATGACTTGTGTCATGCGCAAAGTAGATGTCCTAACCGACTTGCCAAAACTATAGTTTGTTAACAAGAAATTTGTGGAGTGGTTGAAAAACAAGTTTTAATGACTCCAACCTAAGTGTATGTAAACTTCGGACTTCAACTGTATATACAGTTTTTTTTCTATACTATTCTACTGTGTCTTAGTCCTTTTCCGCTCTGACATCACTTGTCCATATGTATACAGTCTTAATTCATTCCTACTTAGAATTGTGTTTATTGGGTATATGTCATGTAATTTGTTAGATATTACTGCACAATCGAAGCTAGAAGCACTAGCATTTTGCTACACCTGCAATAACATCTGCGAATCACGTGTATGTGACCAATAAAATGTTATTTTATTTACTGTGTGTCTGCCCATAGTCTGTGCTGGACTTGGGATCTGTGAATAGACCTCTGTTGGCATGTATTGGGTATGCATAGGTGTCTGAGCTGTGTGCTAGTTGTTTAAACAAACAACTCAGTGCATTCAACATGTCAATTCTTCTCACAAATACAAGTAGTGATGAAGTCGATCTCTCCTCTACCTTGAGCCAGGAGAGATTGACATGCATATTATTCATTTTAGCTCTCCGTGTACATTTATTTCTTGCCACCATTCTGAAACTGACTGCAGCTCTTTAAGTGTTGCAGTAATTTCACTTGCTGTAGTAGCTGACGTGTATAGTGTTGAGTCATCAGCATGCATACAATAGACACACAGGCTTTACTCAGAGCCAGTGGTAGGTCATTAGTTAAGAGTGAAAAAATTAATGAGCCTAGACAGCTGCCCTGGGAAATGCCTGACTCTACCTGGAGGCCCCACTGAACACCCTCTGTGTTCTGTTAGTCAGGTAACTCTCGATCCACAATATAGCAGGGGATGTAAAGCCATAACACTTATGTTTTTCCAGTAGCAGGCTATGATCGATAATGTCAAAAGCTGCACTGAAGTCTAACACAACAACGACCACAATCTTTTTATCTGCAATTTCTCTCAGCCATTCAGTCATTTGTGTAAGTGCTGTGCTTATTGAATGTCCTTCCCTATTAAGCATGCTGATAGTCTTGTCAATTTGTTTACTTTAAAATAGCATTGTATCTGGTCAAACACAATTTTTAGGTAACAGTCTGGTTGGCTTGAGCCAGTAAGGGGGGCTTTACTATTCTTAGTAGTGATGCACCGATATGACAATTTTGGCCGATACCGATATCCGATATTTTCCTTGCCAAAAAAAACAGATACCAATAACCGATTATTGAACATTTTAGCGGCCTTTTTAAACATTCTAGTACAGTTAAATAGTTAACACACACACACATGGACGCAGCAGTCTAAGGCACTGAAAGAGGTGTCACTACAGTCCCTGGTTCGAATCCTGGCTATCACATCCGGCTGTGATCTGGAGTCCTAAAGGGCGGCGCACAATTAGCCCAGCGTTGTCAGGGTTTGGCCGGGATAGGCCATCATTGTAAATAAGAATTTGTTCTTAACTGACTCGCCTAGTTAAATAAAGCTTACACACACACACCGCACTGACCAAAAAGTTATTTTGTTGCCGTTTACGTATGTCCCCATTACCAGTAAAACATAATCAAAACCTATTTATTTCACTTACTTGCTGTTCTTTTTCTTTGTTCATTTGCTCAGTCGTTTCATTCTCAACCAGGATTTGAATGAAATGCCGTTTGGGTCTTTGCATGTCAAAAAATAAAACATTGACCAGTAGATAACACTATTTGACGTGTCAACTTAGCTCGTTGACCAATCATGGCCTGACTATGAGTTCACATCACATAGTATTTTAACGCATACATACATTTTTTACGTTGTTATTACACATTGATTACACTATCACTTATATTTCATGTCACAACGTACGTATGCTATGATGCTGGTAAAATTGTCTCGTGCACCTACAGTGCTGGTCATAAAAAAAGTTTGTTTGCATCCATGAGCTAGCTATGTTCTTCCCCAAAAACAATCTGTTGCAGTAGCTAGCTATCTAACTATATAGCTAGGCGGCATCATCTTAACTAACCCTAATTTATAAGACTTTGATTAATAGTGATCAGACCCATCGTATGTGAAGATAGCCACAATAAGGATTAGCCCCAATAGTGGACTTTGCGGTTAGCCTTCAAAATAAAATTATGTGATAATTCTACTTTTTGTTTTAATTTGCATCACTGTCAATGACATACTTTTATTTTGAAGGCAAACTGCATATTCCACTATTTGTGCCTAATCCTTATTGTGGATATGCTTAACACCCCGGCAGTCCTACAATCTAAGCTAGATGCCCTCAATCTCACACAAATTCAATAAGTAAAATTTCAATAATTTCAATAAGCATTTCTCTACGGCTGGCCATGCTTTCCTCCTGTCCACCCCAACCTGGCCAACAGCTCCGCACCCCCCGCAGCTACTTGCCCAAGCATCCCAGATTCTCCTTCACCCAAATCCAGATAGCAGATGTTCTGAAAGAGCTGCAAAACCTGGACCGTACAAATCAACTAGGCGTTTTGTCACCAAAGCCCCATATACCACCCTCCACTGCGACCTAGTGTGCTGGCCCTCGCCAAATATTTGTCGCCATAAACACTGGCTCCAGGTCATCTATGAGTCTATGCTAGGTAAAGCTCCGCCTTATCTCAGCTCACTGGTCACCATAGCAGCACCCAACCCAAAGCCAACACCTCCTTTGGCCGCCTTTCCTTCCAGTTCTCTGCTGCCAATGACTGGAACGAACTGCAAAAATCACTGAAGCTAGCTTTAAGCCACAGCTGTCAGAGCAGCTCACAGATCACTGCACCTGTACATAGCCCACCTGTAAATAGCCCACCCAATCTACCTACCTCATCCCCATATTGTTTTTATTTACTTTTTTGCTCTTTTGCACACCAGTATTTCTACTTGCACATCACCATCTGCTCATCTATCACTCCAGTGTTAATTTGCTAAATTGTAATTACTTTACTACTATGGCCTTTTTACTGCCTTACCTCCCCACGACATTTGCACATACTGTATATAGACTTTCTTTTTTTCTATTGTGTTATTGACTGTACGCTTGTTTATTCCATGTTAAACTCTGTGTTGTTGTTTGTGATGCACTGCTTTGCATTATCTTGGCCAGAATGCAGTTGTATATGAGAACTTGTTCTCAACTTACCAGCTTACCTGGTTAAATAAAGGTGAAATAAAAAATAAATAAAAAAGTTCTACTGTATGTTTTTTTACACGCAAAGACCCAAACAGCGTTCTATAGTATGCATGTTGTGAAGCTAATAGAAGTGACGCTATTACTGTGTAACTCCGGTAGGGCAACATCTGAAAAATAGGGCACTTAGGTAGTGTGTACCAATGCTCGACCAGTCGGCGAAAGCTAACATCACCCATGGCAGAGAACGGTTGATTGTCAAGGGCAATGAATTCCATTATTTTGGCTTTAATGGATTTCGTCTTTGAGTTGTCTCGCTGAAATGTTACTTTTTTTTTCAAATGACTGCTCGACTTGTTGACCGCTCGATCCACATAGCAGACATTGTGGGCTAGGTTATGAATGCTGTGTTGCACGTGTAGTGCAAAATTTTACGTGGAGTCAGCTTTGACATCGTTTTTGCACATCGTCGTTAAACTAGACATCGGCCAATACCGATGTTGCCATTTTTAGCTAATGTCGGCCAATTCAGATATGTTCACCGATTATATCGTGCATCCCTAATTCTTAGGTAGCATAATAATTTTGCTTCCCACCAGGTCTGAGGGCACACACTTTGTAGTAGGCTTTAATTGAAGACATGGCAAAAAGGAGTGGTAATCTCATCCGCTATTATCCTCAGTAATTTCCATCCAAGTTGTCAGACCCAAAATTTCATTGAATGAGCTCCAAAGCTTCTTTATTTAATTTATCTTGGTTTCAAAGTGTAGTTTATTTTTATTCACTTTAGTCACATGATTTCTCTATTTGCAGTATGTTTGCCAATCGGTTGTGCAGCAACCATACCATTTTTTCAATTTCTCATCCATCCAAGGGGATTTTTACATACATTTTTGTAATGTGTGCATGCTTATTAGTAACTGGGATAAGCAATTTCATAAATGTGTCAAGTTTGCTCCTCTTTACACACCACGGACCAACAAATATTATTTACATCAACAACATAGGAATCACTACAAAACTTCTTGTATGACCTCTTATACACTATTTTATGCCCAGCCTTTGGAACTTTGGTTTTCCTAGATATGGTTACTAAATTGTGATCACTACATCCGATCTGGATACTGCATTCAAGCACATTTCTGCAGCATTAGTAAAGATGTGATCAATACATATTGATGATTTGAGTCCTGTGCTGTTTGTAACTACTCTGGTAGTTTGACTGATAACCTGAACCAGGTTGCAGGCACTGGTTACAGTTTTAAGCTTTTTCTTCAGTGGACAGCTTGATAAAAGCCAGTCAATATTGAAACCACCCAGAAAATATACCTCTGTTGATATCACATACATTATCAAGCATTTCACACATGTTATCCAGATACTGACTGTTAGCACATGGTGGTCTAAAACAGCTTCCCACAAGAATGGGTTTTAGGTTAGGCAGGTGAACCTGTAGCCATATTATTTCAACAGCATTTGACATGAGATCCTCTCTAAGCCTTACAGGAATATGACTTTGAACATAAACGACAACACTTCCAACATTGGCATGTGCCTCTTCTGAAGCTGTTGAACCATGTATTGCTACCACTGTATCATCAAAGGCATTATCTAAGTAAGTTTCAGAGTTAGTCAGTGTATGCATGTCATCTGTTACTAGCAAGTTACCAATTTCATAAACCTTGCTTCTTAGATTGCATATGTTAACGTGGGCTATTTTTAGCACTTTTCTGCGATTTTTGGTTGTTTTTATTGGTTTACTGGGAGACTTATCTGAGGTATACACGACAGTGCTATTTATGTTTGAGCTGAGGGTAAGTTGTAGGGTGAGTTGCACACAGTGGACCTCCTACTAGGGAAAACTGCCTAAGTGCTAACAGTATAATTCAGGTTCATAGGATCATGATTACTGCATACAATAGCTACAAAATTGACAGGCATTTAGGGAAGAGGGACATACATTAGGTTAGAGGGACATACATTAGGTTACTTACATTATGACTGCCAACTCCCATGGGACAATGTATATTTGCAGCAGCACTATGACAACTCAGCGACACAATGGTAGGGATTATCTGAGCAGGGCTTGGGTCACTGATAAATCATTGTCTCAATGTAGCTTTGAAATGTGCGGACAGGGTCCAGGAGGCAAGATGATTTGGATAGACACTGTCATTCACTTTTATGTGTATTAAAGTTTAGTATTTGTTCCCATATTCGTAGCACGCAGTGACTATATCAAGCTTGTGACTACAAATTTGTGCGTCTAACTTTCTCACTCAGGACTATCCGTAATCGTGGTAGCATCCACATTAAGTGTTTAGAAACATATTATATTCTTATTTAAAATAAAAGTTACTCCAAAATGACACAATTCATTATTTACTATTCATTTCTATGGGCACAAAATAATCTGAAACACAACCAAACAAACCGCAAATACATCCAACAAGTCACAAGCTTGATGTAATCATTGTGTGTTAGGAATATGGGACAAAATACTAAACTTTTTAATACTTTAATACAAAAGTTAATTTGTCGGAATACTTTTGGTCCCCTAAAATGGAGGGACTATGTACAATAAGTGTAGTAATTTCAAAATGGTTAATCTGATATGGATGAAAATACCCTCAAATTAAAGCTGTTTGCACTTTAACCTGATAGTATTGAGAGCTATTGACATGTTGAAAGCACCGAGCCGTCTGTTTAAACGGCTAGCACACAGTTCAGACACCCGAGCATATCCCACAAGACAAGCCACCAGAGGTTTCTTCACAGTCCCCAAGTCCAGAACAGACTATGGGAGACGCACAGTACTACATAGAGCCACGACTACATGGAACTCTATTCCACATCAGGTAACTGATGCCAGCAGTGGAATCAGATAAAAATACACCTTATGGAACAGAGGGGACTGTGAAGCAGCATAAATATAGGCACAGACACACGCATACACACACATGATAACATACGCACTATACACACACGTACACATGGATTGTGGAGTATGGGCCTGAGGGCAGATACTTAGTGTGTTGTGAATTCTGTAATGAATGTTTTGTAATGTTTTTAAAATTGTATAACTGCCTTAATTCTGCCGGACCCCAAGAAGAGTAGATGCTGCCTTGGCAGATAGTCATTGAATCATTTCAAATCCAAAGTGCTGGAGTACAGTTCCAGAACAACAAAACCTTTGTCACTGTCCCAATACCTTTGGAGCTAAATGTATATGTCTTTTTTTATTGAGCCAGTATAGTGAAGAGGAGATAGGAAAGATTGCGAGTCAGAAGGACAGTGGGTCCAATTCAAACTCATGCTAATTCTGTAAGCCTAGGCTGTATGTGTGTGCCAGGGTCAGCGACACTAACCCCTGGACCACACAGGCCACATTACTTTTGAAAATAGTTCAGTAGTACCTATCTACAGACAGTTTTCTGTATTTTTGATTTAGACCTAACAGTCAGATGATGTAACAATTTCTTCTGTTTTTCCCTCAGTCCATCATCTTTGATGAGGTTGACCTGACAGATGCGAGCGTGGCCGAATCCAGCACTAAGAACGTCAACAATAGTTTCACTGTGGGTCCCTTCTTTCTATTTCTTTCTTTCTTTAGCCTACTTCTTTAGATTTTTCTGTCCGTCTTTCTATATTTACAGTACCAGTCAAAAGTTTGGACACACCTACTCATTCAAGGGTTTTTCTTTATTTTACTATTTTCTACATTTTAAAATATTAGTGAAGACATCAAACTATGACACAACACGTATGGAATCATGTAGTAACCAAAAAAGTGTTCAACAAATCAAAAGAGGCCAGGTCATCTGATGCAGCACTCCATCACTCTCCTTCTTGGTCAGATAGCCCTTACACAACCTGGAGGTGTATTTTGGGTCATTGTCCTGTTGAAAAACAAATGATAGTCACACTAAGTGCAAACCAGATGGGATGGCGTATTGCTGCAGAATGCTGTGTTAGCCATGCTGGTTAAGTGTGCCTTGAATTCAAAATAATTCACTGACATTGTCACCAGCAAAGCACCCCCACACCATCACACCACATCTTCCATGCTTCACGGTGGGAACCACACATTCAGAGATCATGCATTCACCTACTCTGCATCTCACAAAGACACAGCAGTTGGGACCAAAAATTTCAAATCTGGACTCGTCAGACCAAAGGACAGATTTCCACCAGTCTAATGTCCATTGCTCGTGTTTCTTGGCCCAAGCAAGTCACTTCTTCTTATTATTAATGTCATTTAGTAGTCTCCTCTGAACACTTGATGTTGAGATGTGTCTGTTACTTGAAGTCTGTGAAGCTTTTATTTGGGCTGCAATCTGAGGTGCAGTTAAATGTAATGAACTTCTCCTCTGCAGCAGAGGTAACTCTGGGTCTTCCTTTCCTTTGGCAGTCCTCATGAGAGACAGTTTCATCAGAGCGCTTGATAGTTTTAGCAACTGCACTTGAAGAAACTTTCAAAGACCTTGACATTTTTGGGATTTACCTTCATGTCTTAAAGTAATGATGATGGACTGTAATTTCTCTCTGCTTATTTGAGATGTTCTTGCCATAATATGGACTTGGTCTTTTACTAAATAGGGCTATCTTCTGTATACCACCCCTACCTAACACAACTAATTGGCTGAAACGCATTAAGAAGGAAAGAAATTCCACAAATGAACTTTTAACAAGGCACACCTGTTAATTGCAATGCATTCCAGGTGACTACCCCATGAAGCTGGTTGAGAGAATTTCAAGAGTGTGCGAAGCTGTCATCAAGGCAAAGGGTGGCTACTTTGAAGAATCTCAAATCTCAAATATATTTTATTTGTTTAACACTTTTTTGGTTACGACATGATTCCATACGTGTTATTTCATAGTTTTGATGTCTTCACTATTATTCTACAATGCAGAAAAGAGTAAAAAAAAACACAAACAAAACCTTGAATGAGTATAGGTGTGTCCAATCTTTTGACTGGTACTGTATGTCTTTCTGTCTCTTGGCTACTGTCCAGCCATATATCAGCCCTGTGTTGGCCGTGGTCATTCTAACCTAAAGGTCATCATCATGTGGTCATGCGGTGGTCAAACGACCAAACTGCACCACTAAAAGTGTTGCGGTGTGTTTATATGTTGCCTTTGGGGTCGTTTCACCATAAAAAGCAAATGAAAGAGGATTTCGACACCCGCCATCTGATTTGTTCTGAAATTGTTTTGGTTGTTGGAAACGGATAAATTTAGCATTCCTGCAAAATTATTTTGTTGAAGTATAATCCCCACGCCAATCCAACCCAACAACAAGTATTTAGTATCAGTTCTCTGTTTGTAGAATGGTAGTAGAATGGAGCTGTAGATTAAATCATTTATGATGAAATTTATGATTTATGATGAGTGCACAGTGATGAGTTTGATGCTCATTTCCAATAAATATTGAGGGTTTTGTTCTGGTGACATGATGATTTGATGCTTGGCTGCCGTTTGACAAGTAAATAATCTCGCTCCTTTGTCCATAATAATCTGATCATGTAGGCTTATACCTGCACTGTATCTGCAAGTTTTTGGCTAGAGCGCACGTGCTAAGACCGGAGTGGGCACATTTACTATATAACGCAACATGTTTTGTAACAAAACCATCAGTGGAGTTAAAAAATTATATGGAAATCCATTTAAAGTGGTGCATAGCCTAGTGGTTAGAGTGTTGGACTAGTAACCGAAAGGTTGCAAGATCGAATCCCTGACCTGACAAGGTACAAAATCTGTTGTTCTTCGGCTGAACAAGGCAGTTAACCCACTGTTCCTAGGCCGTCATTGAAAATAAGAATTTGTTCTTAACTGACTTGCCTAGTTAAATAAAGGTAAAATGAAAATGAATTTAAAAAAAAGCAAGATTCACCTATTTTGAATGTCATATTGTTTTTGTGCATCTCTGAGCGATGTTCTATTTAGACCCTGGGTCATTTCATGTTTATCTGAGCTATTGCCGTTCAAAGAAACTACACAATGAAACAAAGATAAAAGACAAAGAATGATAGTAAAAAGCTTTGCTCCATTATTCATTGAATCAGATGATTATGATGATTTTTTCATTGGCAAGATTACCAAATTTAGGCATGACATGCCGGCAACAAACGCTGACACTACACTTCCAAGTATATCTGACCAAATTGTGAAAGACACAAATTGTAATTTTTAATTCCGTAAAGCGAGTGTGGAAGAAGTGAAACAATTATTGTCGTCTATGAACAATGACAAGCCACCGGGGTCTGACAATTTGGATGGACAATTACTGAATATAATAGCGGACAATATTGCCACTCCTATTTGCCATATCTTTAATTTAAGCCGACTAAAAGTAATTCCGCTATCTAAGATTAGTAAAGCCCCCTTTACTGGCTCAAATATTTAACCAATCAGCCTGTTACCAACCTTTTAGTAATGTTTTGGAAAAAATTGTGTTTGACCAGATACAATGCTATTTTACAGTAAACAAATTGACCACAGACTTTCAGCACACTTATAGGGAAGGAAATTCAACAAGCACTTAAACTGAGAGACTGAGAGAAATTGATGATAAAAATATTGTTGGGGCTGTTTTGTTAGACTTCAGTGTAGCTTTTGACATTATCGATCATAATCTGCTGCTGGAAAAAGTGATGTGTTATGGCTTTACACCCCCTGAGTTACCTGTCTAACAGAACACAGAGGGTGTTCTTTTAATGGAAGCCTGTCCAACATAATCCAGGTAGAATCAGGAATTCCCCAGGGTAGCTGTCTAGGCCCCTTACTTTTTTTCAATCTTTACTAACGACATGTCACTGGCTTTGAGTAAAGCCAGTGTTTCTATGTATGCGGATGACTCAACACTATATACGTCAGCTATTACAACAACTGAAATGATTGCAACACTTAACAAAGAGCTGCAGTTAGTTTCAGAATGGGTGGCACGGAATAAGTCAGTCTGAAATATTTAAAAAACTAAAAGCATTGTGTTTGCGACAAATCATTCACTAAACCCTAAACCTCAACCAAATCTTGTAATGAATAATGTGGAAATTCAGCAAGTTGAGGTGACTAAACTGCTTGGAGTAACCCTGGATTGTAAACTGTCTTGGTCAAAACATTGATACAAAAGTAGTTAATATCGGGAGAAGTCCATAATAAAGTGCAGCTCTGACTTCTTAACAGCATTATCAACATGGCAGGTCATACAGGTCCTAGTTTAGTCACACCTGCACTACTGTTCAGTCGTGTGGTCAGGTGCCACAGAGGGACTTAGGAAAATTGCAATTGGCTCAGAACAGGGCAGCAAAGCTGGCCCTTGGATGTATACAGTAGAGGTCGACCAATTAATCGGAATGGCCGATTAATTAGGGCCGACTTAAAGTTTTCATAACAATCGGGAATCGGTATTTATGGACACCAATTTGGCTGAAAAAACAAACAAAAAAACAACTTTTTTTACAACTTTTTTAACTAGGCAAGTCAGTTAAGAACACATTCTTATTTTCAATGACGGCCTAGGAATGGTGAGTTAACTGCCTTGTTCAGTGGCAGAACGACAGATTTTGGACCTTGTCAGCTCGAGGATTCAATCTTGCAACCTTAGGGTTAACTAGTCCAACGCTCTAACCACCTGCTTTACATTGCACTCAACCAGGAGCCTGCCTGTTACGCGAATGCAGTAAGAAGCCACGGTAAGTTGCTAGCTAGCATTAAACGTATCTTATAACAAACAATCAATCAATCAATCAATCATAATCACTAGTTAACTACACATGGTTGATGATATTACTAGTTTATCTAGCATGTCCTGCGTTGCATATAATCGATGCGGTGCCCATTCGCGAAAAAGGACTGTTGTTGCTCCAACATGTTCCTAACCATAAACATCAGTGCCTTTCTTAAAATCAATGCAAAGAAGTATATATTTTTAAACCTGCATATTTAGCTAAAAAAATCCAGGTTAGCAGGCAATATTAACCAGGTGAAATTGTGTCACTTCTCTTGCGTTCATTGCACGCAGAGTCAGAGATTTGACGTAGTTATGAAATAAGATTGAAGGTTGTGCAATGTAACAGGAATATTTAGACTTATTGATGATTAGATAAAATACGGAACGGTTCCGTATTTCATTGAAATAATAAACGTCTTGTTTTCAAGATGATAGTTTCCGGATTCGACCATATTGATGACCTAAGGCTTGTATTTCTGTGTGTTATTATGTTATAATTAAGTCTATGATTTGATAGAGCAGTCTGAGCGATGGTAGGCACCAGCAGGCTCGTAAGCATTCATTCAAACAGCACTTTCATGCGGTTTGCCAGCTTTGTTTTTGCATTATTTAATCCAAATTGAACATGTTTCATTATTTATTTGAGGAATTGATTTTATTGATGTATTATATTAAGTTAAAATAAGTGTTCATTCAATATTGTTGTAATTGTCATTATTACAAATAAATGAAAAAACAACAACAATCGGCTGATTAAACGGTATCGGCTTTTTTGGTCCTCCAATATTCGCTATCGGCATTGAAAAATCATAATCGGTCGACCTCTAGAACACAGATAGCAAACATTAATAATATGCATGTGAATCTCTCATCGCTCAAAGTGTAGGGGAAGATTGACTTCATCAGTACTTTTTTTGTAAGAGGTTTTGAGAAGCTGAATGCACCTATCTGTCTGTTTAAACAGCTCAGACACCCATGCATACCCCACAAGACATGCCATCAGTAGTCTCTTCACAGTCCCCTAGTCCAGAACAGACTATGGTAGGCGCACAGTACGACCTACAGCCATGACTACATGGAACTCTATTCCACATCAGGTAACTGATGCAAGCAGTGGAATCAATTTTAAATAACATATAAACATTACACCTTATGGAACGGCGTGGACTATGAAGCAACATAAACATAGACACATGCATACACACATGTACACATGGATTTTGTGTTGTAGATATATGGTAGTGGAGTGTGGGCATGAGGGCACACACTTTGTGTGTTGTGAATTCTGTAATTAATGTATTGTAATGTTTTTAAAATTGTATCACTGTGTTAATTTTGCCGGATCCCAGGAAGAGTAGATGCTGCCTTGGCAGCAGCTAATGGGGATCCATAATAAATACAAATTGATGAAAAAGTTTGCATTTGAATCAGTGACCAGGTAAAATAGCCTAATTTCTCAGAGATCAAATTATATTTAAACAAAATAATGTTGCAGGAACGCTCATCTTATCTGTTTCTAACTGTTTCTAAAAGATTTCAGAACGATCTGAGATGGTGGGTGTCATGGCTTGATGAAATGATATGGAACAACCCTTTGGACTCATTTACATTTAATAACTGGGTGGGGCTGTGTTAGTCAGTGAGTATCCGGAAGTGGCGGCTTGTGTTTGTGTGTGTGTGTGCGTGCATGTGTGTGCGTGCATGTCTGTGCATGCGTGATAGAGAATGTTGACAGTATGCGAATGCGTCCACAGAGCTGCATTTTCTGTGTTGAGGTTAATTCCTCCTGCTCTATTTCTATTCGTTTCTCACGCTGGCTGGAGTGGAGCTCTACTAGTCTCTTGTTGATGACAGCCCAAACACAAGCAGACCTGGGTACAAATACTATTTGAAGTAGTTTCTAATACTTTAGTTTTGCTTGATTTAACTTGACTGCTGCAATGGAACCAATAGATTAATCGCAAACTATCTGGCACTCCAGGAAGCCTAAAGCAAACACTCAAAGTATTTGGAAGATTTCAAATAGTATCTGAACCCAGGTCTGAGCTCAGGTGAAGGTGGTCTTTCAGTTCCAGACAGCCAAATGAAGTACTTGCCTTTCACCGCCTGTCTCTCTGTGTTGTAAAGAGGGGCTGCTTTGTGGCCTTCAACACCCCCACTCACACCCCTCCCTCCACTCCAGCCCCCTGTGTGGGATCGCCTTGACGACAGGAAGTTTATATATGTGAGTCAGAGAACAGAGGCAGGCGGATGGGGGAGGGGCCTGCACCACGGTTCCCTGCTCTCTCCCAGTTAGAGACCACTAAGCTGGCTAGGCTAACAGAGCTAACAGCCGAGTGGGGAGAGAAGGAAAACCCTCCTGGAACACCTTCCACTACAGGGATCCACAGAAGGAAATGACTAAGAGAATTCTGGGAATTCTCTGCTGGCTAGAACACTCAGACTACGGGAAAAAAGGAACAAAAGCCAGGCAGTAACGGAAGGTACCTCTTTCGGGACTCCGGAGTGAGAGGCTTCCTTGGGCCAGTTTTTAGATAAGATAGGAGAACTCTACACCAGCCACGTAGAACTGTTTGTCATTGCTTCGTCAGGAGGACTTCAGGAAAGGAGTGGGAGACTGCAGCCGGTAGAGCCAGTGACTTGCTATCAAGGAGTAAATAGTGATAGTACAGCTCCTAGACCTGGACCTGACCCATTCTCTCCCAACCCCAGACCAAATATAGCAGAGCACACTCAGCACAGTCTGGAGAAGAAGAGAGGAGAGGGGGAGAGACAAGGAGAACCCCCGGAGCCAAATTTGACTGGACTTCACGCTGGAAGTAAGGCAGAAGAATGTCAGGAATGAGAGTGTGTGGGGGAGCACAGAGACGTGTGTTAGTGGTGCGCGGGTCGGCTGTTTGTTCACCCTCACCTGCCTTCAATTGCTAATAACCCATCTGTAACCGCCGACTGTGATAAAGTGAAAATCTGTGGCTGAAGGGTGGGTGGCGGGCGGTTGTATAAAGAGAAACAATACTTGAAAAAAAAACTACATTTATAATTATTGTTCAATTTCTATTGGCTACATGTAGTGTTTTTCTCTATTATTTTAGGCTCTGGTATTAGTGCATGAGCCTAAGCTTTAGGGCTTAACTGTACCAAATAGCCTACATCGCCAAATAATTAAAAAGTTACCGTCAGTCCATGGAAATGTTATTCAATAAGACGAAAGCTGCGAAAGGAAAGTTGAAAAAAGAGAAGGGAGGGCTTGAAAAGTAATGTTTGGGAAATATTTGGTGAAGTGGTAAAAAAGGATCATGTGTGATGTCGACAGTCACAAGACGGAACTTCAAATAGGCCTATGGCATGTCAATGTAACTGTAGTCTACTGTTTAGATGGGTTAAATGGAAACTGAAATCTGGGCGGGCCCCCGAGTGGCTCAGCAGTCTAAGGCAGTGCATCTCAGTGCTAGAGGCATCACTACAGACACTGGTTCAACTCCAGGCTGTATCACAACTGGCCATGATTGGGAGTCCCATAGGGCAGCTCACAATTTATTTGTTTAACTAGGCAAGTCAGTTAAGAACAAATTCTTATTTTCAATGACAGCCTAGGAACAGTGAGTTAACTGCCTGTTCAGGGGCAGAATGACAGATTTGTACCTTGTCAGCTCAGGGATTTGAACTTGCAACCTTCCAGTTACTAGTCCAACACTCTAACCACTAGGCTACCCTGCCGCCCAGAATTGGCCCAGCGCTGTCCAGTTTAGGGTTTGGCCGGGGTAGGCCGTCATTATAAATAATAATTTGTTCTTAACTAACTTGCCTCGTTAAATAAGATAACAATTACAAAAATGGACTGTATGTCTATCACCTCTCACATAGCCTTAATTATAACTCCTGCAGAATTAAGCATTTCTTGCAGTAAAATGATACACCAAATGTAGGCAAAATTTGGACTTGGGAACAGGAGTGGAGAAACATGATTTCTTTCTTTCTGCTTCTTGAGAGAACGCAATGCTCAGTTAGATACCATCTGTAGATGTGCTGTCTTCATCATAAAAGCATCACAAATGTTGATAGTATTTCAACCTTATAAAATATGCATCGAAGACAAACTGAAATCTTATGAGAAACACGTTGGGTAGTTTTCACAGCTTTCTTTTTCAAACTGATGACATTTTGTACAGAAAATCTTTCCAAGTCTCTAAATGTCTTTGCTATGCAAAAGATAACAGAGAACTTTACCGATGTCAACAAGATTGAAGCATTCATTCTATCGATCTATTACATTATTCTGTTGAGAAAGAGTTTATTTAGTCTTCTAGGGCAGCATGTAATGACAAAAGATAAGGTACATAATAATTATAGACAAGTTGACTAACAAATAGCCTACCAAAATGTTTGAAATTATAAGCAGGAACATATCTAAAATCAGGAACGAAAAAAAATCCTGCACCCTGTCAAATTGTTCTGCAGTCTTTGTCAAATCGTTCTGCAGTCAGCATTTTCTATATTTGTGGGTTATGGTTGGATGCCGGCCTCCAGATTTTCACTTTATCACATATATTTGGGCGGTTGCGGATGGGTTATTAGCAATTGCGGACAGGTGCGGGTGAACAAACAGCTGACCCGCGCACCACTAGCTCACTTACACTTTATCAGTGCTGTATCTTCTCTCCATCTCTCTATAGTAGGGGTCTCCAACCATGTGCTAGATTAGGGTTGGGGTGAAAACCTACAGGACAGTAGCTCTCCATGAACAGGGTTGGAGAGCCCTGCCAATAGCCTAGAAGTGTCTAGTGCACGAGTCAAACTCATTCCACGGAGGGCAGAGTGTCTTCGGGTTTTCGCTCCTTCCTTGAACTTTATTTATGAATTAAGGTCACAAATTAAGGAACTCCCCTCACCTGGTTGTCTAGGTCTTAATTGAAAGGAAAAAGGAAAAACCAGCATATACTAGGCCCTCCATGGAATGAGTTTCAAACCCCTGCTCTAGTGGGTAAGCCATGCATTGTCCGCTCACTTTTTAGCATACACAGTGATGGCGTCCCAAATGGCACCCTATTCCCTACATAGTGTACTACTTTTGAACAGAGCCCCATGTGCCCAGGTCAAAAGTAGTGTTCTATATAGGGTTCCATTTGGGACACAACCACGGTGTATGCCCGAGTGTGTGGACAACTCATTGTTCGACTGCCAGTGCGTGTGTATTACATCAGCCTTTTTAGATATAGGCAACTGTGCTTTTTGAGGGCCTTTTGCTTTAAGTAAGTGCGTGCGTGGGTGTGTGCGTGCGTGCGCCATAGACTTACATAGACAACTCTAGTAGCTTAAAGCTTGTTTTACCATGGACGGCGCCATTGAAGAACTTCCTATAGGTTAAGTAAGGATCACATAATTCCATCCTCGTCGTCAGAAGGGATCAGCCAATAAATTATACTCTAAAGCAAACATTCCATAACTGCAGGTGGTAGTACAGTGTATTCAGAAAGTATTCAGACCCCTTGACTTTTTCCACGTATTGCTACATTACAGCCTTATTGTAAAATGGATGAAATTGTTTTTTCTCCCTCATAAATCTACACACAATACCCCATAATGACAAAGCAAAAACTGTTTTTTATAAATATTTGCAAAAAACAAGAAGAAAAAAAACCCACTGAAAAATCCCATTCACATAAGTATTCAGACCCTTTACTCAGTACTTTGTTGAAGAACCTTTGGCAGCTATTACAGCCTTGGGTATGACGCTACAAGCTTGGCACACCTGTATTTGGGGAGTTTCTCCCATTCTTCTCTGCAGATCCTCTCAAGCCCTGTCAGGTTGGATGGGAAGTGTCACTGCACAGCTATTTTCAGGTCTCTCCACAGGGTTCAAGTCCGGGCTCTGGCTGGGCCACTCAAGGACATGCAGAGACTTGTCCCGAAGCCACACGTCTTTGCTATGTGCTTACGGTCGTTGTCCTGTTGGAAGGTGAACCTTCACCCTAGCCTGAGGTTCTGAGCTCTCTGTAGCCGGTTTTCATCAAGGATCTCTTTGTACTTTGCTGTTTCCCTCGATCCTAATAATCAAATGAAATATTATTTGTCACATGCGCCAAATACAACCTTACAGTGAAATGCTTACTTACAAGCCAATAAGTTTTAAGACAAGTAAGAAATAAGAAATTAAAGTAACAAGTAATTAAAGAGCAGTAAAATAACAATAGTGAGGCTATATACCGGGGGTACCAGTACAGAGTCAATGTGCGGAGGCACCGGTTAGTCGAGGTAATTGAGGTAATATGTACATGTAGATTAAAGTGACAATGTATCGATAATAAACAGAGAATAGCATCAGTGCTACCGCTTGCCATGCAGTAGCAGAGAGAACAGTCTATGACTAGGGTGGCTGGAGTCTTTGACACCTTTTATGGCCTTCCTCTGACACTGCCTGGTATAGAGGTCTTGGATGGCAGGAAGCTTTGCCCCAGTGTATTACTGGGCCGTACGGCCGGAGGCCGAGCAGTTGCTATACCAGGCAGTGATGCAACCAGTCAGGATGCTCCCAATGGTGTAGCTGTAGAACTTTTTGAGGATCTGAGGACCCATGCCAAATATTTTCAGTCTCGTGAGGGGGAATAGGTTTTGTCGTGCCTTCTTCACGACTGTCTTGGTCTGCTTGGACCATGTTAGTTTATTGGTGATGTGGACACCAAGGAACTTGAAGCTCTCAAACTGCTCCACTACAACCCCGTTGATGAGAATGGGGGCGTGCTCTGTCCTCCTTTTCCTGTAGTCCACAATCATCTCATTTTTCTGGATCACGTTGATGGAGAGGTTGTTGTCCTGGCACCACACGGTCAGGTCTCTGACCTCCTTCCTATAGACTCATTGTTGTCGGTGATCGGGCCTACCACTGTTGTGTCATCAGCAAACTTAATGATGGTGTTGGAGTCGTTCCTGGCCATGCAGTCATGAGTGAACAGGGAGTAAATGAGGGGACTGAGCACGGCCCTGAGGGGCCCCTGTGTTGAGGATCAGCGTGGCGGATGTGTTGTTACCAACCCTTGTTACCGGCCCATCAGGAAGTCCAGGATCCAGTTTCAGAGGGAGGTGTTTAGTCCCAGGGTCCTTAGCTTAGTGATGAGCTTTGAGGGCACTATGGTGTTGAACGCTGAGCTGTAGTCAGTGAATAGTAGTCTCACATATGTGTTTTTTTGTCCAGGTGGGAAAGGGCAGTGTGGAGTGCAATACCGATTGTGTCATCTGTGGATCTGTTGGGGTGGTATGCAAATTCTGGGATAATGGTGTTGATGTGAGCCATGACCAGCCTTTCAAAGCACTTCATGGCTACAGACGTGAGTGCTATGGGTTGTTAGTCATTTAGGCAGGTTACCTTAGTGTTCTTGGGCACAGGGACTATGGTGGTCTGCTTGAAACATGTTGGTATTACTGACTCAGTCAGGGAGAAGTTGAAAATGTCAGGGAAAACACTTGCCAGTTGGTCAGCGCATGCTCGGAGTACATATCCTGGTAATCCGTCTGACCCTGCGGCCTTGTGAATGTTTGACCTGTTTTAAAAGTCTTACTCACATCGGCTATGGAGAGCGTGATCACACAATCGTCCGGCACAGCTAATGCTCTCATACATGTTTCAGTATTATTTGCCTCGAAGCGAGCATAGAAGTAATTTAGCTTGTCTGGTAGGCCCGTGTCACTGGGCAGCTTGCGGCTGCGCTTCCTTCCTTGTAGTTTGTAATTGTTTGCAAGCCCAGCCACATCCGACAGGCGTCAGAGCCGGTGTGGTGTGATGGGATCTTAGTCCTGTATTGATGCTTTGCCTGTTTGGTGGTTCGTCTGAGAGCATAGCGGGATTTCTTACAAGCTTCCGGGTTGGAGTCCCGCTCCTTGAAAGCGACAGCTCTACCCTTTAGCTCAGTATGGATGTTGCCTGAAATCTATGGCTTCTGGTCATGGTATGTACAGTCACTGTGGTGACTTGATGCACTTATTGATGAAGCCAGTGACTGATGTGGTGTACTCCTCATTGCCATCGGACTAATCCCAGAACATATTCCAGTCTGTGCTAGCAAAACAGTCCTGTAGCTTAGCATCTGCTTCATCTGACCACTTTTTTATTTGACAGAGTCATTGGTGCTTCCTGCTTTAGTTATTAGCAGGAATCAGGAGGATAGAATTATGGTCAGATTTGCCAAATGGAGGGTGAGGGAGAGCTTTGTATGCATCTCTGTGTGTGAAGTAAAGGTGGTCTACAGTTTTTTCCCTCTGGTTGCGCATTTAACAAGCTGGTAGAAAGTTGGTGAAATGGATTTAAGTTTCCCTGCATTAAAGTCCCTGGCCACTAGGAGCGCCTCCTCTGGATGAGATTTTTCCTGTTTGCTTATGGCCCTATACAGCTCATTGAGTGCGGTCTTAGTGCCAGCATCGGTTTGTGGTGGTAAATAGACAGCAACATTGAATATAGATAAACTCTCTTGGTAAATAGTGTGGTCTACAGCTTATCATGAGATACTCTACCTCAGGCGAGCAAACCTTTAGACTTTTAGATATCATGCACTAGCTGTTGTTTACAAATATACATAGACCGACACCCCTTGTCTTACCAGAGGCTACTGTTCTATCCTGCTGATACATTGTATAATCCGCCAACTGTATGCTATTCATGTCATCGTTCAGCCACGACTCGGTGAAACATAAGCTAATTAATTTTTTTAAATGTCCTGTTGGTAGGATATACGTGCTTGTAGTTTGTGTTTTTTTATTATTCAATGATTGTACCTTGGCTAATAGGACCGATGGTAAGGGCAAATTACTCACTCACTGTAAAGGCAAATTACTCACTCATCACAGGATCCTTACAAGGCACCTTGACCTAGGTCCTCGATGTCTCATTCTCTTTCTCCTGCAAATGACAAGTTAAGGGCCTTGTCGGTTGTCTGGAGTAAATGTCTCTCGTCCGACTCCTTAAAGATAAAGTTGTCTTTCAGTACGGGGTGAGTAATCGCTGTTCTGATTTCTAGAAGTTATTTTCGGTCATAACATGTGGCAGAAACATTATGTACAAAATTAGGAGACCGTAAAACGTCAGCCATTCTCTCCGGTGCCATCATCATCATTAGTCTACCTGCCGCTGAAAAACATCCCCATAGCATGATGCGGCCACCACCGTGCTTCACCGTAGGGATGGTGCCAGGTTTCCTCCAGATGTGATGCTTGGCATTCAGGCCAAAGAGTTCAATTGTATTTCATCAGACCAGATAATCTTGTTTCTCATTGTCTGAGAGTCCTTTAGGTGCCTTTTGGCAAACTCCAAGCGGGTTGTCATGTGCCTTTTACTGAGGAGTGGCTTCCGTCTGGCCACTCTACCATAAAGGCCTGATTGGTGGAGTGCTAAAGAGATGGTTGTCCTTCTGGAAGGTTCTCCCATCTTCACAGAGGAACTCTTTTACCTACCTCATCGGGTTCTTGGTCACCTCCCTGACCAAGGCCCTTCTCCCCGATTGCTCAGTTTGGCCAGGCAGCCAGCTTTAGGAAGAGTGTAGGTGGTTCCAATCTTCTTTCATTTAGGAATGATGGATTCCACTGTGAGCTTGGGGACCTTCATTGCTGCAGACATTTTTTGGTGCCCTTCACCAGACCTGTGCCTCGACACAATCCTGTCTCGGAGCTCTACAGACAATTCTTTTGAACTCATGGCTTGGTTTTTGCTCACACATGCTCTGTAAACTGTGGGACTTTATATAGACAGGTGTGTGCCTTTCCAAATCATGCCCAATCAATTGAATTTACCACAGGTGGACTCTAATCAAGTTGTAGAAACATCTCAAGGATGATAAATCGACACAGTTTGCACCTGAGCTCAACTGGTCTGAATACTTATGTTAAAAAAAGAATGTTTTTCCTTTGTCATTATGGGGTATTGTGTGTAGAATGTTGAGGGGGAAAAAATATTTTATCCATTTTAGAATAAGGTAACAAATGTGGAAAAAGGGAAGGGGCCAAGAATACTTTCCGAATGCACTGTATACCAAAATTGGCTTTATACCTGTTCAAGCAACACACTCCAGGTGGCAGTATGCACCCTTACAGTTTGTTTACCAACTCATAGAAGAAGAAATGGACTACTTTAAAATGGAGATGGCCTCAATGGTCCCCCATGGTGTCACAGATGCCATAATGCGACAGATGCAAAGAGGAGAAGTCTTACTAAGTCTATAGTGTGTGTGTGTGGGTGGATGGGCCATCTTAAGTGCGTGCGTGCTTGCGGTGCTTGTCTCTGGGAGAGAGGAAAGGCGTGCGACTATTTTTATCCATCTGGGAACAGGAGCCCCTTTGTGAAGAAGCTGTGGAGGAAAGGAAATGGACGTCCGCTCTGTGGAAATAGCGCTACTTATCCACATTCATCCACATCCTCTGACCCAATCAATCTATCAATACATACACACAAGCACAGACTTCACAACGTTTCCAAAAACGTTGTACATCTAATAAAGCTGATACACAATATACAGGCACGTTCACCCTCACACACATCTTTGTGTCACATTTGTGTACACACACATACTAAAGTTGGCCCATCAACTCAGTCAGAGTGCCAAAGCATGGGACTGGATGTGCTTCCTCCTCTGTTTGTATTCCTGGCCACATGGCATTGCACAACCCCTGGTTTCATTTCTCTGTGCACTTGGTGTGTCTCTCGCTCTCTCTCGCTCTCTCTTTCTGTCAAGTGATATTTTTCTTGTCCTCTCTGTGTAGATCATCACTCCTTGTCGCCGGCTGATTCTGTGTGCAGAGAACAGGAAAGAGATGGAGGACTGGATGGCAGCCCTGAAGAGCGTTCAGAACAGAGAACACTTTGAGGTGAGGGCAAGGTCACAGAGTCAGGGGTAAGAGGTCAAGGGTCACTCTTCTCTATCTGTCTTCTCATCCAATCCCAGGGTAAGTCCCATTAATCTCTCCTTCCTCTTGAAGTGTGCGCTCATTCACTAATCCACACAAATGGAAAAGCATTAGATTGGTGTAGGCATGGGCTAGAGGGAGATTCCATGTACCAGTCATTTCCTTCCAAATCCCTGAAGGTATGTGATGCACACTTTGGTAAGCAGAGATACCTGGGACCCCCCCCCCCAAAAATTGACCGCTGGACTCTACTCTCCTAGCCTAGACACTTGTGTGGAAGGAAAGGAGAAGCGGGGTACCTAGTCAGTTGTCCAACTGAATGTGTTCAACTGAAATGTGTCTTACGGGAAAGGATACATACGACAGGTAATATGGTAGTCGCAATGATTTGACCTTTAGTAGGTTACAGTGGTTCTTCCTTTAAAAGTTTTGAGATCATGCCGCGACCATTTGTGGTAGATGGTGGCATTCTGTCATTGCACCACCCTATCACTAGGACGAGTTAGAATGCTAATCTATCGGTAGTCTAAACTGTGGCACAAATGGACTATCTTTTCGTAAATTAATGGAGGTGTTTTCAGTCTGAGTCTCTTCTCTGGCACTAGAGTCCTGCATCGGGGAACAACAACAAAAAACTGTTGGTGGTCCTGTAGTTAAGAGAGAACTTGGGTAAATACAATGGGGGAATTTCACTTGACATGTGGATTTTCGAAAAATAGGCACGGGGGGCTTTTGGTTTCTCTCCCTCTAAAAACAAATAAATCATTCTAAATAACAAATTGGCTTTATTTATAGATTTTTTTTAGACTTACTATATAACGTATTGGATCACAAAAAAATACAACTTTTCCATTAGCGTGTAGTTTACCAATAAAATGGACTGATGGGGATGTGGACATACTCGATATACATATCCCGGAAGAAAGAAATGATCTCACTCCAGTACATTTAATAGAAAGTTGGCAAAAATAGTTAGATCTTGCTACCATGGAAAGGAAAATAGCTGTCTATTTGTGGAAAAATCACCCTGATTAACTCTTTAGTCACATCACAGTTGAACTGTTTGCTTATGGTTTTTCCTACACCTAGTGAACTATTTAAATTATATGAGAATGGCAAGCCAGACAAAATTAAAAGGGCCTATTGTCTCAAGAATGGCCTTTTTCCCTTTATTCAGATTACATCTGCTCACTTTCAGTTATATGACTACTTTTTAAACAAGCCAAAGAAAGTTAGTTGCAATTTCAGTTTAATCCACCAGAAAAGACAAATAATACAACAAATATT
This sequence comes from Oncorhynchus masou masou, assembly GCF_036934945.1. Taxonomy (NCBI): domain Eukaryota; kingdom Metazoa; phylum Chordata; class Actinopteri; order Salmoniformes; family Salmonidae; genus Oncorhynchus; species Oncorhynchus masou. The sequence continues at coordinate 3,365,647 of NC_088237.1, forward strand.
GTGGTTAAATTCAAATATACTAATTGATCAAAAAAGCTTTATCAATTGGAACCTTTATCAAGTGAAAGGGGGAAAAAGTAAGGAACTTGTCTGTTGGCCCAGCATTAAAGACCAAAATTGGTCAATGAAAATTGTGATAAATAAAAATATATACCAGTTTCATTTAAGGACCAAAAAATTGACAGCTGTGCCATTATAATTTGCAAAATAGTTGGGAGGAGATTTTTGATGTACCAATTCCATGGTTTATGAATTGACACACAATTTCCCATTCCTCCTAAAAGCCCTATTCTGCTCACTTAAATTAATAGTGATCCTGGTCATTGTTATAGCATAATCAAAGTGAGGACAATCAGTAGTACTCCTCACCCCGCCCCAAACTCCACCCTTAAAACCTGTTGTGACTCGGGGGAAGTATTTTTATTTTTGAAAAAAAAAACATTCCCATAGTAAATGGGATATTTTGTCAGGACAAGATGCTAGAATATGCATATAATTGACAGCTTAGGATAGAAAACACTCTAACGTTTCCAAAACTGTAAAGATATTGTCTGTGAGTATAACAGAAAGCGCTGCATTCCAATGAGTCCCTATTGAGCTGTGAATGGGCTATCAACCAGATTACACTTTCTATGTATTCCCCAAGGTGTCTACAGCATTGTGATGTAGTTTTACGCATTTATGTTGAAGAATAGCCGTAGGCGGCTACGTTGCGCAAGTGGTCACCTGATGCCCCCAGAGAGATTCTCGCGTAAAATACAGAGGTAGCCATTACTCCAATCGGTCCTACTGAAAAATGAATTGTCCCGATGGATATATTATCGAATAGATATTTGAAAAACACCTTGATGATTGATTATAAACAACATTTGCCATGTTTCTTTTTTTTACCTTTATTTTACTAGGCAAGTCAGTTAAGAACAAATTCTTATTTTCAAAGACGGCCTAGGAACAGTGGGTTAACTGCCTGTTCAGAACACCAGATTTGTACCTTTCAAGCTCGGGATTCGAACTTGCAACCTTTCGGTTACTAGTCCAACACTCAACCCCATCTGCAATTTCCGGGTGATTTCTCAGCCAGACGTGAAGAACAAACGGAGCTATTTCACCTACAAAAATAATATTTTTGGAAAAAAGGAACATTTGCTATCTAACTGGGAGTCTCGTGAGTGAAAACATCCGAAGCTCATCAATGGTAAACGATTTAACTTGATTGCTTTTCTGATTTCCGTGACCAAGTTACCTGCTGCTAGCTGGACAAAATGCTATGCTAGGCTATCGATAAACTTACACAAATGCTTGTGATTTTCATGAATAGGAATATTTTCTAGGAATATTTATGTCCGTTGCGTTATGCTAATCAGTGTCAGGCGATGATTACGCTCCCGCATGCAGGATGGGGAGTTAGTAGAAGAAAATGTAGCACAGTTATCATTGAAAAACAAGCTGTTTATCTAAAAAAAAATAATTACATTGCGTCCAAAGAGAACAGATTAAATGGACATAGTTTTCATCAAGCCAGCTTTTTTCTATGGTGCTACCCGTTCCAGGGTTAGGAGTGTAACCACCAGAGGACTAGAAAATGAGATTGTGAACTCTGCAAATAACGTTTCCACTCTGAGAATGAGAATGGTAAATTACTGTAATTAATACATTCAGTCAATGCATTGGACTACAAAAGGTACTAAACGATATCATAACCGCCATCGATAAAAGACAGTACTGTGCAGCCGTCTTCATCAACCTTGCCAAGGCTTTCGACTCTGCCAATCACCATATTCTTATCGGCAGACTCAGTAGCCTCGGTTTTTCTGATGACTGCCTTGCCTGGTTCACCAACTACTTTGCAGACAGAGTTCAGTGTGTCAAATCAGAGGGCATGCTGTCCGGTCCTCTGGCAGTCTCTATGGGGGTGCCACAGGGTTCAATTCTCGGGCCGACTCTTTTCTCTGTATATATCAATGATGTTGCTCTTGCTGCGGGCGATTCCCTGATCCACCTCTACGCAGACGACACCATTCTATATACTTCCGGCCCGTCCTTGGACACTGTGCTATCTAACCTCCAAACGAGCTTCAATGCCATACAACACTCCTTCCGTGGCCTCCAACTGCTCTTAAACGCTAGTAAAACCAAATACATGCGTTTCAACCGTTCGCTGCCTGCACCCGCACGCCTGACTAGCATCACCACCCTGGATGGTTCCGACCTTGAATATGTGGACATCTATAAGTACCTAGGTGTCTGGCTAGACTGTAAACTCTCCTTCCAGACTCATATCAAACATCTCCAATCGAAAATCAAATCTAGAGTCGGCTTTCTATTCCGCAACAAAGCCTCCTTCACTCACGCCGCCAAACTTACCCTAGTAAAACTGACTATTCTACCGATCCTCGACTTCGGCGATGTCATCTACAAAATTGCTTCCAACACTCTACTCAGCAAACTGGATGCAGTTTATCACAGTGCCATCCGTTTTGTCACCAGAGCACCTTATACCACCCACCACTGCGACCTGTATGCTCTAGTCGGCTGGCCCTCGCTACATATTCGTCGTCAGACTTTTATCTCCCTTACCAACTTCAAACATCTGCTATCTGAGCAGCTAACCCGATCGCTGCAGCTGTACATAGTCTATCGGTAAATAGCCCACCCATTTTTACCTACCTCATCCCCATACTGTTTTTATTTATTTACTTTTCTGCTCTTTTGCACACCAATATCTCTACCTGTACATGACCATCTGATCATTTATCACTCCAGTGTTAATCTGCAAAACTGTAATTATTCGCCTACCTCCTCATGCCTTTTGCACACAATATATACAGACTCCCTTTTTTTCTACTGTGTTATTGACTTGTTAATTGTTTACTCCATGTGTAACTCTGTGTTGTCTGTTTACACTGCTATGCTTTATCTTGGCCAGGTCGCAGTTGCAAATGAGAACTTGTTCTCAACTAGCCTACCTGGTTAAATAAAGGTGAAAAAAAGTGACCATCCACCCATGATAGGCTATTTGCAGGACACTAGACTCTTGCCAAGGAGGGTAGGAAGGAGGGTAAGGGGAGCATTGTATTTAAAGACATTGCACAGTAGCCTAAAAAACATATGTATTTTGAAATAGTAAAAAAAAAAAACGGATTCAATAACATATTTCTACCACGGTAGATGCTGTGTTTTTGGTTGATGGCCAATATTAAAAATGGACAAATGCGTTCTCTCCGTCGCCCACACGCACTTTAAACATTTGGATAATAAAGCATTTAAAGGCTGACATTGGTTGATTTTAATACTTTCTGATAGACAAAATTTTAACTCCACCCATAACTTTTGAACATTCCCAGAAGGCAGATTATTATAACCTACCGCAGGCCTAAAACCTATGGGTTTAATGTTCTGAATTAATGATTAAATTGAAGATAGGTGCCGCCTCTTAATGAGGGCTGATCTCTGAGAGCTGATCTGTTATCCAACGATTATTATTATTATTTACCCTGCATTATAATTATATAAAAGCTCCTTAGATATTATCTGTAAGCTTTTACATTTCTAAATCAAGTTTTGCCATAATAAAAAATGCCCCTTAAATATTAATTTTGAATCCTCCAATCCTCCAATTTAATTAGATCTACAGTGCCTTTCCATAAGTCCACTCAAGTTTCTTCAACTGTCTTCCGACTGTGATTAGAGCGATGTTGTTGTGCCGTGATGCCAGCAGATTCCAGATTGCCTTTGCTGATTGTTCATCATCTTCAATCATCAGTGAGTCGATGGCTTGAATAGTCTCGCTAGAAATTTAATTTAGTGTAAAAATGTAAAAAATGTACATACAGTAAAGACCAGCAGTCATTTTATTTCAGCATTATTTTTAGCATTATTAGGCCTACTTTACTGTATTGTAGCCTACATTACCTGTTCATTTTCCTGGGCTTTGGAGTTCGGCGTAACACAGGGGAATAGCACTGTCCATGACCATAATCCCCAAGTCTAACAGTATTTTACTGACATGTTTAATTATTCAAGGATCCTTTATTTTCTCTGTGCTGGAGTTCTTTTAAGAATACAAAAGAATCCATCCAGCCTTGATAGGCTATCAGCAGGACAATAGACTCTTACCGAGTCCACCAAACGCATTGTTTTCTAACCAAATCTGGATGGATCCATAACGAATTACTATGGGAGTAAATATCACTGAATGACAGAAGTATTGCAATAAAGTAGGCTAATGAAGGAAACAAAATGTTGCTTACTGGAGCACCCAAAGTCATCCAATTGTTATAATATGATTTGAAGCAATAGCCTACTCGCATGTGGTCAACTATTTCAGCACCGTTTCGCGCTGCTCTGAGACAAGCATGAGGACTGGTCTTGATAAATCAATGAGATTGTTGTTTTCACTGAATCTCCATTTGGGTATTGGTTAGCCTAAAATTAGGGTGTGGAAATGTTATGATTATTTTGCTCTTCACTCGCAGTCACTTAGTAGCCTACTCCCGATCGGTCACGTTGTACAGCTCCATATTTTCCTAACTGAAACCCTGAGGGTTTCATTTTTCTTGGAATAATATTAAATCAAATTAATTAAGCTACATTTCTTAAAATCAAACCCATATACTATGTCTTTACAAAAAATTGTTTTAAATTTTCTAGTACAGCCAATATTGAAATGTTATTTATTTTAATTTTATCAGGCAAGTCAATTAAGAACAAATTCTTATTTTCAATGACGGCCTAGGAACAGTGGGTTAACTGCCTGTTCACGGGCAGAACAACATATTTGTACCTTGTCAGCTCTGGGGTTTGAACTTGCAACCTTCCGGTTACTTGTCCAACGCTCTAACCACTAGGCCACCCTGCTGCCCCGAACAGTCAAATGCTTCTCAAAGATTCCCTCTGGTGGCCAAACTAGCACTTACTAGCATTAGAATTCTGTGGCAGCCCGCAATCTGTGCTGCAGTACGATGCAACTTTTAAAAGTTTCGCCGTATACATTTTTTAGCAAGGCAATAATGATATCTACGCTATTGTCTGCACTGGGTTTCTTAACCCTGATCCTGTTGGACTGACAGGGGTGCACTTTTTTTGTTACAGCCCAACACTAACACACCTGATTTCAACTTCTTAAGCCTTTGATAAGTTGAAACAAGTGTAGCCTATTAGTGGTGGGTAAGAAGATGGACATAAATCCTATCCTCTGTGGGAGGATATCCCAAATGGGACCCTATTAGGATATCCCAAATGGGAACCTATTTCCTATAAACTGCACTTCTTTTGACCAGGGCCCATAGGACTCTGTATAGGGTGCTATTTGGGATGCAACATAGGATGAAGAAATCCTGAAATGAGTAGTGGTTATTAACGGAGACGATTTAGGGCTTATTTCCCCTCTCTGGTCTCCTCTGTTCCCATCCCAGTCCACCCAGTATAGCATGGATCACTTCTCTGGGATGCATAACTGGTACGCCTGCTCCCACGCCCGCCCCACCTACTGCAACGTGTGCCGCGAGGCCCTGTCCGGAGTCACCTCGCACGGACTGTCCTGTGAAGGTACGTACCTCTCTGTACACATACACACTGCCCTGGCTATATGCCAGCTAAAGGTCTTCACGGATCCACCTGTACCTGAATATCTGAGACCCAATCCGACCCGAGCGGGTCTGGATCTACAGGTCTGATCTGATATGATTGTCATGGATCTTGGGTATGTGTAATGTTAATTGACTTGTCTGGAAGATTGGAACGCGAATGGAGACACTATGCACGAGACAGAGACGGTGCACACGAAAGAGAGACTGGTGGAATACTGCGTCACAGTGTGTGAATGTGCATCTGTGTGTCTATCTCTTTGGCTGTGTATGTGTTTGTCAATCTGATGCGTTTCTCCTTCTCACAGTGTGTAAGTTCAAGGCCCACAAACGTTGTGCTGTCCGAGCGACCAACAACTGCAAGTGGACTACTCTGGCATCCATTGGGAAGGACATCATCGAAGATGAGGATGGGGTGAGTGAGTAAGGGGTCAGTTTAGCATTTTCCCCACTAATGGTTGAGGTTAGGATTGGGGAAAGGGAAGCTGAACCTAGATCTGTACCTAGGGGAAACTTCACCCCGGAGCTGTGTGAGGGCTCCTCAAAAATAAGGCTAGAGATGTCCCCTGTACCCCAGCTAGAGAGAAGTGCAGTGTTGCCGGTTTATTAAACATCATTGTACGTTATGCAAAGTATACATCAAATATGTCGAACAGTATAAATAAAAAAAAGCATGCAACATTAAAAAACTAAAAACAATCCATAATATCCTACATGCACAGTGTATCAAGAAATGGCATATACGTATAGGCTATATAGACTCACTTCAATCAACGATTTGTTGAATATATTGATTATAAGGCCTTGCCTTATAATCAATATATTCAACAAATCGTTGATTACAAGTAGTAGCCTATAGTGCCATTGCCCACTATTTCTACTGTTAAAGACGTCTGAAATTATACCTACAACAGGGACTATCAGTTTGTTCTCAAAGCTAATCCTCATTCACTACTAGGTAAACACTCACTGCCCTCACTCTTTCACTCACTCACACTGCGGTGACATGTCATTGGGTGCAGAACATCATCCTGTGGGAACAAAGAACTAAAATCACAGGTGTAGTGTGTACAAGGCAGGACAGGGCTTGGTTTTGTACTGTGCAGTAATATTTGAGAGTTAAGAGGATGCTGTTCAGACAAACACACCAGAAAGGAACTATTTGTTTATATGACTAAATATCTAAAGTCAGTTTTCTAATGTTTTTATCATATAAAGTATACAACTGCTGGAATAATATGGCACTGTGTTAGTTATGTGAAGAAACATTTACACTGAACATGCATCCCTGTTAGTGAGCATTTCTTTGCCAAGATCGAACATCCACCTGACAGGGGTGGCCTATCAAGAAACTGATTAAACATCATGATCATTACACAGGTGCACCTTGTGTTGGAGACTATAAAAGGCCACTCTAAAAGTTGTAGTTTTGTCACACAAAACAATCCTACAGATGTCTCAAATTTTGAGGGAGAATGCAATTGGCATGCTAACTGCAGAAATATCCACCAGAGCTGTTGCCAAATAATTTAATGTAATTTTTTCTAACATAAGCTGCCTGAATCACAGGTTCAACAGTACAGGGCAGATGGCAGACAGCGTGTATGGCGTCGTGTGGGCGAGCGGTTTGCTGATGTTACTGTTGTGAACAGAGTGCCCCATCGTGGCGGTGGGGTTATGGTATGGGCAGGCATAAGCTACAGACAACAAACACAATTGCATTTTATGGATGGCAATTTGAATGTACAGAGATACCATGATGATATCCTGAGGCCCATTATCGTGCCATTCATCCACCGCCATCACGTCATGGTTCAGCATGATAATGCACTGCCCTGTGTCGCAAGGATCTGTTCACATTTCCTGGAAGCTGAAAATGTCCCAGTTCTTCTATGGCCTGCATACTCATCAGACATGTCACCCATTGAGCATTTTAAGGATGCTCTGGATCAATGTATACGACAGTGTGTTCCAGTTCCAATATCCAGCAACTTTGCACAGCCATTGATCAAATCAAATCAAATGAAATGTATTTATATAGCCCTTCGTACATCAGCTGATATCTCAAAGTGCTGTACAGAAACCCAGCCTGAAACCCCAAACAGCAAGCAATGCAGGTGTAGAAGCACAGTGGCTAGGAAAAACTCCCTAGAAAGGCCAAAACCTAGGAAGAAACCTAGAGAGGAACCAGGCTATGTGGGGTGGCCAGTACTCTTCTGGCTGTGCCGGGTGGAGATTATAACAGAACATGGCCAAGATGTTCAAATGTTCATAAATGACCAGCATGGTCGAATAATAATAAGGCAGAACAGTTGAAACTGGAGCAGCAGCACGGTCAGGTGGACTGGGGACACCAAGGAGTCATCATGTCAGGTAGTCCTGGGGCATGGTCCTAGGGCTCAGGTAGTTGAAACTGATGAGGAGTGGGACAACATTCCACAGGCCATAATCAACAGCCTGATCAACTCTATGAGAAGGGAGATGTTGCGCTGCATGAGGCAAATGGTGGTCACACCAGATACTGACTGGTTTTCCGATCCACGACCCTACATTTCTTTTTAAAGGTATCTGTGACCAACAGATGCATATCTGTATTCCCAGTTAATGTGAAATTCATAGATTAGGGCCTAATGAATTTATTTCAATTTACTGATTTTGTCACGTTCGTCATAATGAGGGGACCAAGGCGCAGCGTGATTGGAATACATTTTTATTTAACGAAGAACACTTAAACAAACTAACAAAAAGACAGTGACGCTATAAACAACTAGTGCTGACCTGCAACTAACCATAGATAATAACCCACCAAACCAAAATGGAAATGGCAACCTAAATAGGATCCCCAATCAGAGACAACGATAAACAGCTGTCTCTGATTGGGAACCAATTCAGGCCACCATAGACCTACATACACCTAGACATACCAATACCCTATAGATATATAAAAAGCCCTAGACAAGACAAAACACACATACCACCCTCGTCACACCCTGACCTAACAAAAATAATAAAGAAAACAAAGATAACTAAGGTCAGGGCGTGACGATTTACTTATATGAACTGTAACTCAGTAAAATGTTTGAAATTGTTGTTTATACCAAAGTTCAGTGTATATTCCCTTTGGTGCAAATTGTTGTCTTATGGGCAAACGTTGGTTGCGCTCTCTCTCTCTCTCTCTCCCCCCCTCTCTCTCAATACTAAAGGCTTTATTGGCATGAGAAGTGTAACCACATAGTGTTGCCAAAGCAAACATATATAAACATATTAAGTCAATGATGACAGAAATAAATACTTACTGAATAATAACAGTGACTTCTCCCTCACTGCAGATCTCTATGCCTCACCAGTGGCTGGAGGGCAACCTGCCAGTTAGTGCTAAGTGTACAGTGTGTGACAAGACGTGTGGCAGTGTGCTCCGACTGCAGGATTGGCGCTGCCTCTGGTGCAAGGCCATGGTGAGTCTGCATGCGTGTCCATGCGTGCATATTTGGGTGGTGCTTCTTTGGGTTAAGTGCAAATCAGGTAAGTGCAAACTTCATTACTACTATGACACAATACACTAGTAATGCACTTTTGTTTCTGCATGCACTGACTTATGACGTATTCACAACAGTCACAAGGCCATTGTACTCAGGTTGTTGACTGTACATACTTGCCGTAATGCTCTGTGTAGTGTGACCTAAAATAAAGTGTGTGTGTGTGTGTGTCGATGTCCAGGTGCACACTCTGTGTAAGGAGCAGCTGTCCACTAAGTGTCCCTTGGGGCAGTGTAAGGTTTCGGTCATCCCCCCCACAGCCCTCAACAGCATCGACTCCGACGGTGAGTTCTGCTCCTCACTTCATCTCCGGGGCCAAGTTTCCCCTAGGTACAGATCTAGGATCAGCTTTCCCTCTCCCAATGCTAACCTTAACCGTTATTGGGGAAACTGACCCAAGATCAGGGGCAACTTCACTTACACCTGTCTTTGTGGGTGAACAGGACATTTTGGGATGTCAGCGTGATAGGCCTGGGTAGTGTTCATTAGGCCTAGGTTTCCAAAAATTCCCAGGTTTTCCAGAAATCCCGGTTGGAAGACTCCAGGAATCAGAAGGGAATAAGCACGGTTTTAATAAGCACGGTTTTTGCTTAACCTGGACATTTTCTAAAGTTAACATAACAAAACGATAAAAAATATGCTCTTTCTTATTAGATATTAGGGGCTGGTTTCCTAGACACAGATTAAGCCTAGTCCTGAACTAAAAAGCATGCTCAATGGAGATTCTCCATTAATCTGTGTCTGGGAAACCGACCCTAGAAGTTCAGGTGTGTGCCAGAGTCTGGTATAGAGGTTAAAGCTCCTGACTCCGGACCTTGTTTATCCTCCTGAATATGGGGGTTTGGGGCTGTTCCTGTTTGTGGCCATCTATGTGCCAGTCATTGGTCCTCATCTGCCTGTCATTGGTTCTCATTGTTCATCATCTGCCTGTCATTGGTCCTCAGGGTTCTGGAAGGCCACCTGCCCGCCTTCCTGCACCAGCCCTCTCCTGGTGTTCGTCAACAGTAAGAGTGGAGACAACCAGGGCATCAAGTTCCTGCGCCGCTTTAAACAGCTGCTCAACCCTGCCCAAGTCTTTGACCTCATGAACGGTGGGCCGCACCTTGGGTGAGTCTGCCCTGTGAGTCTGCCCATGCTTCTGACATGGCTGTGTGTGTTTCCGACAGCACTGTGTTTATTGCTGCTTGTCTTAGGGGGCTCCCTTCTGTGTCTCCTAGTTTACGACTCTTCCAGAAGTTCGACACGTTCCGGATCCTGGTTTGTGGGGGTGACGGCAGCGTGGGCTGGGTCCTCTCTGAGATCGACACTCTGACGCTCCACAAACAAGCAAGTTCATCCCGCCCCGTCTCCATCTGCAATGAGCTGAAAATAAGCTTCCATCAGTTGGGCTACACCAACTGACTCTTGGGCTCTTTCTCAATTTGTGTTTCCTCTATTTCTCATGTTCTTGGACATCAGACTTTCTTATCTAATGGGTTTTGTGAAGGAGGCAAGGAGAAGAATCAGGAAAACATGAATTGAGAAAGAGCTTTTGCTACTTTCCCATCATCCCTCAGCAATCAATGAGCCTAGCAGGCTACTCTGCCAGTCAGCCACTCTCATGTTTCCCTTGCCCCTCTTTTAACAATCTAGTAACAAAGCTTCCATTTTATAACATTCCCTCCCTCTATTAGATAGATAGATAGATAGATAGAGAAACAGACAGACCACCACTGCCCTCTGCTGGTCGTGAGGTACACACAGTCCTGGCTTTCCGGGCTCTGTGTTCACATATACTAGTTATTTTCGGTTGCTTGAACACTTTTCTTGAAACAGGGTTCACATTTGCAAAACAGTTACCACATCCCACTAAACTGAAGTGCGTTTGCCAAAACAACATATTTCCCTTTCGAAATACACTTAACACCATCAACTTAAAATACTTATCACAAAATAACTCTTATCAAAACAGTATAATTTGTTGTTTAATGAGAAGAGGACTTTGCAACATCCTAGAGCATATAATACACGTGACTGAACAATCTGAATCCATCAAAACAGTATAATGAATAAGGAGGTAATTTCACCATTCAATTGGTAATGCCTCAACAAATACTACACTGAACAAAATTAAACGCAACATGTAATCTGTTGGTCCCAGGTTTCAAGAGCTGAAATAAAAAATCCCAGAAATGTTCTATACTCACAAAAAGCTTATTTCGCTAAAATGTTGCACAAAAATGTGTTTACATCCATGTTAGTGAGCATTTCTCCTTAGCCAAAGATAATCCATCCACCTGACAGGTCAAGAAGCTGATTAAACAGCATGATCATTACACAGGTGGATTGACTGCTTTTCTAATATGAACTGTAACTCAGTAAAATCAATGAAATTGTTCCATGTTTATATTTTTGTTCAGTATATTAATTGGGTTTTGTTTGGAGCGCACCTGTCAATGTTGAGTAAGGACGTGGACCTGATTGTGCATAGAGGTAGTCCTAGGCTACCTGGCCTGCAATTAAATGGAGGCTTATAAATGTGCCCATCTGGTAATATTTTTGATTGACTTAACTCACCACCACTAATGAGCTGTTTTTTTTTACCTTTATTTAACTAGGCAAGTCAGTTAAGAACAAATTCTTATTTTCAATGACGGCCTAGGAACAGTGGGTTAACTGCCTGTTCAGAGGCAGAACGACAGAGAAGTGTTTTTTTTAACCTTTATTTAACTAGGCAAGTCAGTTAAGAACAAATTCTTATTTTCAATGACGGCCTAGGAACAGTGGGTTAACTGCCTGTTCAGAGGCAGAACGACAGATTTGTACCTTGTCAGCTCGGGGGTTTGAACTTGCAACCTTCCGGTTACTAGTCCAACGCTCTAACCACTAGGCTACTCTGCCGCCCCTGTGTAGCTTCTTAATTTTTTCTTCACCTCAAACAGCAAGTAAACAAAGTCTGTTTCTACGTCCATTGAGAATGACAATACTTCCTCAGTAGTCTATTTGAAAAATGTTTCCAGCTCTCTCCGTTTTGATAACCACTCGGTATAAAAGTGAAAACAAATGTCATCCTCTGATCCGGTGGAAACTTCATAAAATATGCCTAACCCTTGCGTAAATAAATAATGCCACAGATGTCTCAAGTTTTAAGGAGATGAGAAATTGGCATGCTGACTGCACAGAGCTGTTTCCAGATAATTGAATGTTAATTTCTCTAACATAAGCTGCCTCCAACGTCATTTTAGAGAATTTGGCAGTACGTCCAACCGGCCTCACAACTGCAGACCACGTGTAACCACACCAGCTCAGGACCTCCACATCCGACTTCTTTACCTGCAGGATCGTCTGAGGGGGGTTGCTGAGGAGTATTTATGTCTGTAATAAAGCCCTTTTGTGGAAAATAGTGAATTCTGAGTGGGCCTTGGAGAGGCCCACCCACGAATGCACCCCTGCCCAACAATGTGAAAACTTTAGATTAGGGCCTGATTTGTTTTATATGAACTGTAACTCAGTAAAATCTTTGAAGTAGTTGCGTTTATATTTGATATGTGAGCTATATTCGTGTTTTCTGAATTAGGATTAAATGGGGGAGAACGGGGTTAAATGTAACGGGGGTCAGTTGTAACTGGATAAATAACTTGTTGTGTTGCAGTGCCAGCTGGGTGTTCTACCCCTGGGGACAGGAAATGACCTCGCCCGCGTCCTGGGCTGGGGCTCGGCCTGTGACGATGACGCACAGCTGCCTCAAATACTGGAGAAGCTTGAGAGGGCCAGCACCAAGATGCTTGACAGGTAGGAGAGGGAGGTAGGATGGGAGGAATGTAGAGGGGGGAGAAGCTGTAGAGAGCCAGCACCAAGATGCTCGACATGTAGGTGAGGGAGGGAGGAGGGAAAGAGAGAGAGACTTAGGGAGAGAGGAAGAGAGAGGGAGGAGAACGGGGTGAGCGTAATATTCACCAAGATGCTTGACAGGTGTGAGAGGGAGGAAGAGCATGTAACTAACTGTTAAAAAGGTACCATTAAAGGAACCATTTGCAGAAATCGCTCCACCATTTTCTGGTTGTTAAAATTCTAACAGTTGGCCTAATTTCAGTTTGTGACGAAACAAGCATTGATTGTGTAGAGAGTCATTTTACCATCTAAACCGCTGTGAAATATCAATGAGAATGAGAATGGCAGATTTATAACTCAGATTTCTATGTAAATTTGGTCAGGTTGCCCAAATATTTACATATTGTAGCTTTTAAGCCAGTTCTCATTAGTCCAGGAGTTTCTTCTGGTCAGGTCAGAAAGAAAGAAAAAAAAGCAGGCCCTATATTATCCATTGTTTTTATTTTTCGTCTAGGTGGAGTATTATGGTGTATGAGACAAAGTTCCCACGGCAACATTCCAGCTCTACGGTGACAGAGGATTGCAGCGATGACTCTGAGGTACCTGGCAATGACATAAATTCCTGTTCTACACATTGTGATAGTTTTAGCTGAATTCGAGTACAATTGCAGTTACATTCCATTTATGGATGGAGTCATCAGACACTTGTCTTCAGATATACAGTATGTAGGCTACTGAGCTTGTCTGACGCTTTAAGCGCACTGAAGACAAACAACTGACTCAAGAGGGAGTCAGAGATCAAGATAGCATAAACAGAAGAAAAATAACTTTTCCCAAACAATCTCGTCCTGCTGAACTTCGCAGATTCTGACACTATGCTCCCGAAGTTGCTGGTAATAAGCTACACCAGTGGTCAGCAACCATTTCCATTTGGAGTGCCAATTAAATTAACTGTTCCACGAAAATGTGCATATGAAAATCATAACTGGCATGCACCGATCTGCATGCCAGTTATGATTTTCATATGCACATTTTTGTGGAACAGTTTAATTTATTTCATAATAAAGTCTTCGTATCTCAAAATTGTCATGTGGTTGATAAAAATTATATCTAAATGGAAATTATACAAATCTAAAAAATTACTTCTATTGCCAACTATGTAAAAATAGCCTACATAAAGCCAACAAATAAAAACATTGCATTCTGCAGGTAGAAAATATCAGAATAAAAATAAATCACACTTCCTCAAGGAATTTGAAACATTGTATCTACTTGGTCTAGCCCGAAGCTTGCTAAAAAACTTGCAACATTGTATAAAATATCAGTTTCCCACACAGCTGTAGGCTATTTATTTGTGCAAGGGAGAAGAAGTAATCAGATAGGTGTATTTTATGATGTTTCTGCCGAATCAAAGCATGATATTTGTTTTCCCTTTCACACCGAGTGGTTATCCAAAGGGAAAGAGTTGGAAAGATTTAGGCTACATTGATGAACTATTGTTATTCTCAATGTATGTATAAACAGACTTGTTTACTTTAAGAAGCTCCACAGCTCATTGGTGATGGTGAGTTAAGACAATCAGAAATACTATCAGCTCCCAAAATTTGTGTGCATGCCACTTCTATGCGTAATCAGGTTTGCGTCCTTACTTAACTTTGACAGGAGTGCTCCAAACAAAACAATATTAATATATGGAACAAAAATATAAACGCAACATGCAATACTTTCATTGATTCTACTGAGTTACTGTTCATATGAGGAAATCAGTCAATTAAAAAAAAAAAATCACATGGCCCTAATTTATGGATTTCACATGCTCTGGCCGATGAGTAGGGTTGATCCGAGCGTTCTGACCTCACAACGGCAGTCAAGCATCCTAACTGGCTAACTTTGGCTAACTTGCTAGCTACTTCCAGGCATAAATGAGAGAACACCCCACTCATTTTACTCACCTTAGCAGAGCTGGTTAGGCTGTTTTCATGTTATCCAGAGTGTTGGTGACTGTAACTGTGCTGCTGGAAACAAGTGTGCTGCTGGAAACAAGCTCTTGTGTGAAATAGTGACACACGACATACGCCTAGTTTCCTGAAACGGGTCACAAATTATAGTAACCAAACAAACATTGTAGATTAGAAATATTGCAAATTAACGGTAAATGTACTACTGGTGATACTGGTGTGCCATCCCCGTGGCCGCCGCAATGTCACCTTGGAGAACGATGTCTGGTCACATGGTATGTTGAATGCTGAACGAGAGACCTTGGTTTATTGTTTTTGTAAAGTTTGATTTATAAAATGTTTGAGTTTGGATCCCGCAACTCGGTTAGTTTCAGTTGCTGTGACCGGTACTATCTGTCCCGGGATCCTGCCAGACCAAAAAGCTGCTTTTGTGGTCACCGCTGTGAGAGGATTTTAAGAAGGACACATCTTTCTGCTTTTCAGATTTTTCAATTTGTGTGAGTTCTTTTTGTTCACTTAATTGAGAATTCCATGTAAAGAGAGAGATACGGAAGCCCAGGTAGCCCAGCCAGCTAGCCTAGAGGTCCCTATTAAACATTTTCAACATTTTCAACATTGCAGGAGCTGTGTTTATTTTTGCTTTTTTTTCCCGGGATGATGTGGACCGCCCGGACTTTCAATGTAGCAACTGTTTTCTTGCAGAGGACTACAGGGGCAAAGTGGCTACTCTTAGCAATCAAGTAGCGAACCTACACAAGCTACTGGGGAATTCACGCCCGCATACTTTCACTTTCTCTTCTACCCCAGTAGCTGGACGCCGCTCTTATGTGGTGGACTTTTCGCCGCCACGTCGGCTCTCCACAGCCAACTGGCCAGTACTCTGTAGGGATCACTCCTCGAAGCGGTCTCCCCCTTTCCTGGAGAACGGAGGTAATAGAATGCTCCTGAATGACTTGGGGGATGTTCCTGTTCTTGACCCTACCAACCAGCCATGGAGATATGTCACTAGAGTCATGGAAGTTGAAGACAGCATCCTCTGGTAAAGGGGCCTCCTTGGAGATGTTAAGCCATAACCAGACACAGACAAGAAACGGTTTTGCCTCCTTGGATTCAGAGGTTCCGGCGCCTTGTTCTCTAGGGACTTCTGATTCAAAATTGGATCAGGAGGTACCTGCGCCTTCGTCCTCTGTTCTGTCTCACTAGCCGGTGGCTTCTACCTCTGGTTCAGATCCTCAGAGCTCTCCCCTCATCAGACAATGAGGCTGCCTGAGACTCCAGCCCATTCGTCATCCATGATGAATACTACAGCTGGCTTCCCCCACCGGCCTTCGGTCCTCGAGGGGTTTCGCAAACCCCTCGGACCTCCTCAGCCATTTGCACCAGCTGTCGTCATCAACAGCTCTATTGTAAGAGACATCTTATTTCCTGGAGCAAAAACCCTGTGCTATCCTGGAGCACGAGTACAGGACATTACAAGGCTGCTTCCGAACATTCTGCTACAGATGCTGGGAGCTGATGCTGTCGTACCTCATGTAGGCTAGGTGGGCTAGCTCGGGAACTTCTGAAAATGTATTTTAAAGAACTGATTCTAGCACTAAAGGATTCTGAAAAGTGGACAATCATTTCTGGTCCGGTACCATCGTTGGGCTGCAGGTGTGAAATATTCAGCAGGCTATTGGCAGTACACAACTGGCTAAAAGATTACTGTAGCTCTGTTGGAATCACTTTTATAGATAACTTCAAAACCTTCTGGAAAGAGAAGATGCTCCAGTGAAATGACAGAGTCCATCCAAATCATCTTGCCTCCTGGAGTCTGTCCACGCTTTTCAAGGCTGTGTTGAGACAATGACTTATCAATGACCCAAGACCAGCTCATTTAATCCCTACCATTGTGTCGATGAGTTGTCGTACATTATCCCAGGGGCGTTGGCAGACAAATTAAGTTACTTACATTGTATGTCCCCCTAACTGATTTGAATGTCTCTGATCCTACAGCTATTGTATGCAGTAATCATGTGCCTATGAACCAAAGTTATACAGTTAGCACTGAGGCGGTGTGCCCTTGTAGGAAGTCCACTGAGTGCAGCTCAGCTCCAATATAAATGACATGAGCAAGTCTGTTTTTAATGCTTTACTGGGAAGCTCATCAGAAGTAATCAGGCATCCCAGAAAGTACTAGAAATAGCCCATATCAACATATGTAGCCTTTGAAGTTAATAACTTGCTAGTAACAGATTACATTAATATTCTGTTTCTGAAACTCACTTAGCTAATATCTTTGATGATACAGTGGTAGCAATACATGGTTATAACATCTACAGAAAATACAGAAATACCAATGGGGGCGGTGTTGTGGTCTATATTCAAAACCACATTCCTGTAAAGCTTAGAGAGGATATTTTGTTAAATATTGTTGAAGTAACAGCTACAGCTACAGCTTCATCTGCCTCACCTAAAGCCCATTCTAGACCACCAATTGCCAACAATCAGTATCTGGATAATATGTGTGAAATGCTTGATAATGTATGTGATATCAACAGAGGTATATTTTCTGGGTGATTTCATTATTGACTGGCTTACGTCAAGCTGCCCCCTCAAGAAAAAGCTTCAAACAGTAATCAGTGCCTGTGACCTGGTTCAGGCTGTGAGTCAACCAACTAGGGTAGTTACAAACAGGACAGGAATGAAATCATCAACATGTATTGATCATCTTTACTAATGCTGCAGACATTTTATTTAAAGCAGTATCCAAATCCATAGGATGTAGTGATCACAATATAGTAGCCATATCTAGGAAAACATGAAGTTCCAAAGGCTGGGCCTAATATAAGAGGTCATATAATACGTTTTGTAGTGATTCTTATGTTTTTGCTGGTCTGTGGTGTTTAATAAGAAGCACATTTATGAAATAGCTTATTCCAGTTACTAATAAGCAGGTACCCATTTAAGAAAATGACTGTAAAAACTGTTGAATCCCCTTGTATTGATGAGGAATTTAAAAATGGTATGGTTGAGATGGCAAAAGCTATGACAAATAAGTCTGACGGCACAAATTGAGAAATCATGTGACTAAACTAAATAAAAAGAAGAAGAAACTATACTATGAAATAAAAAATAATAATACAAAGAATGATAGTAAAAAGTTTTGGAGCACCTTTAAAAAAAAATTGGGCAAAAAGACAAACTCGGCTCATCATTCAATGAATCAGATGGCTCATTCACCCCAAAACCCACTGATATTACCAACTACTTTAATGATTTTTGCATTGACAAGATGAGTAAACTTGAGGCATGACATGCCATCAACAAACGCTTACACTACACATCCAAGTATATATGACCAAATTATGGAGGACAAGCATTGTTCTTTTTAATTCTGTAGTGAGTGTGTAAGAGGTGAAAAAATGAATTGTTGTCTATCAACAATGACATGCCACCGGGGTTTGACAACTTGGATGGAATTTTACTGAGGATAATAGCGGACGATATTGTCAATATAAGCCTACTAGATGGGGCGGCAGGTAGCCGGTTAGAGTTTTGGGCCAGAAACCGAAAGGTTGCTAGATCGAATCCCCGTGCTGACAAGGTAAAAATATGTTGTTCTGCCCCTGAACAAGGCAGTTAACCTACTGTTCCTAGGCTGTCATTGTAAATAAGAACACTTAACAAATAGCTGCAGTTAGTTTCAGAATGGATGGCAAGGAATAAGTTAGTCCTAAATATTTCTAAAACTAAAAGCATTGTATTTGGAACAATTAATTAATTCACTAAACCCTTAACCTCAACTAAATATTTTAATGAATAATGGATTGTAAACTGACATGGTCAAAACATATTGATATTGAACAGTGGCTAAGATGGGGAGAAGTCTGTCCATAATAAAGCGCTGCTCTGCCTTCTTAACAACGCTATCAACAAGGCAGGTCCTACAGGCCCTAGTTTTGTCACACTTGGACTACTATTCAGTTGTGTGGTCAGGTGCCACGAAGAGTGAGGAAAATTACAATTGGCTCAGAATAGGGCAGAACGGCTAGCCCTTAAAAGTACAAGGGATCTAACATTAATGATATGCATGTCATTCTCTCATGGCTCAAAGTGGAGGAGAGATTGACTTCGTCACTACTACTTTTTGTAAGAAGTGTTGACAAGCTGAATGCACCGAGCTATCTGTTAAAACTACTAGCACATAGCTCAGACACCCACTCTCTTCACAGTCCCCAAGTACAGAACAGACTATGGGAGGTGCACAAAACTACATAGAGCCATGACTACACAGAACTCTATTCCACATCAGGTAACTGATGCAAGCAGTAGAATCAGATCTAAACACATTAAAATATATCTTATGGAACAGCGGGGACTGTGAAGAGACACACAAATTTACAGACACACAAATATGCACACAAGTGCTAGCACACGCACTCTACACACATACAATGTAATATTATTGTATGGTGGTATTATACGTTTGGTATTGTATATATGCAGTGGTGTAATAATGTTGGCAGCAGCTAATGGGGATCCCTAATAAATACAAATACAAATGGATTAGTCCACTAAGACAGGCATCAATTAAGATGTGCTATAAAACTGGCCAACAGCGTATTAACCCAAACAATCCACCAGTCGACTAAATGAGGTCAGCCCTAGTACTTACAGTGCATTCGGAAAGTTTTCAGACTACTTGACTTTTTCCTAATTTTGTTACATTACAGCCGTGTTCTAAAATTGATTAAATGAAAAATGTTCCTCGTCAATCTTCACACAATACCCCATAATGATAAAGCGAAAACAACAGGTTTTTAGATTTTTTTTCTAAATTCATTAAAAAAATTAATTAAAAATACAAAACAGAACTCTAATCCAATTTTATTTGTCACATGTGCCGAATACAACAGGTGTAGACCTTACAGTGAAATGCTTACTTACAAGCCCTTAACCCTTAACCAACAATAAAAATAAAAGAGCAACAATAAAATAATAACGAGGCAATATACAGGGTGTACAGGTACAGAGTCAATGTACAGGGGTACAGGCTAATCGAGATAAATGTAGGTACGGGTAAAGTAACTGTAAGGGTTTTCGTAGTATGAAGGATCAGAGGACCAAAATGCAGCGTGGTAAGTGTTCATGTTTTTTAATGAATAACGAACACTGAACAAAACAATAAACGTGAAGTAAATCAAACTGAAACAGTCCCGTGTGACACAGACACTAACACGTAAAATAAACACCCACAACTCAAAAGTGAAACCAGGCTACCTAAGTATGATTCTCAATCAGGGACAACGATTGACAGCTGCCTCTGATTGAGAATCATACTAGGCCGAACACAGAAATCGCAAATTATAGAAAAAAGAACATAGACAACCCACCCAACTCACGCCCTGACCATACTAAAACAAAGACATAACAAAGGAATTAAGGTCAGAACCTGACAGTCCCCCCACCGCCCTAAGGTGCGGACTCTGGCCGCAAAACCTAAACCTATAGGGGAGGATCTGGGTGGGTGTCTGTCCGCGGTGGCGGCCCTGGCGCGGGACATGGACCCCACTCCCCCATAGTCTTTGTCCGCCTCCTCAACCGCCACCGTGGCCTCTTAAAAATGGCGACCCTCGCCGCCGACCTCGGACTGGGGACCCAAGCCACGGGTCCCGAATGGACGGGAGATTCCGGCAGCGCCGGACAGGTGGGAGACTCCGGCAGCGCCGGACAGGCGGGAGACTCCGGCAGCGCTGGGCAGGAGGGAGGCTCTGGCAGCGCTGGACAGGCGGGAGCACCTGTAGGGAGGAGACAGAGAGACAGCCTGGTGCGTGTGGCTGCCACAGAGCCCACCAGGCGGTGGAGACCTACAGGAGGCTCTGGTTGCACAACCATGGCACCACTCCTCCAGGCTGGATGCCCACTTTAGCCCGGACCCTCCCGAGTGCAGGCACAGGTTGAATCGGGCTTTGGGTAAGCACTGGAGCTCTGGTGCATACCACTCGCACCTCTCCCTTCGGCTCGGTACACGTCCTGGTTTTCCGTCTGGCCCTGCGGCCTTGAGAATGTTGACCTGTTTAGAGGTCTTACACACATCGGCTACGGCGAGCGTGATCATACAGTCATCCGGATCAGCTGGTGCTCTCATGCATGCTTCAGTGTTGCTTGCCTCGAAGTGCGCATAAAGTCATTTAGCTCATCTGGTAGGCTTGTGCAACTGGGCAGCTTGTGGCTGTGCTTCCCTTTGTAGACTGTGATACTTTGTCCTGCCACATACGACGAGCTTCGGAGCCAGTGTAGTAGTATTCAATCTTTGTCCTGTATTTACGCTTTGCCTGTTTGATGGTTCGTCTCAGGGCAAAGCGGGATTTCTGATAAGCATCCAGGTTAGAGTCCCGCTTCTGGAAAGCGGCAGCTCTACTCTTTAGCTCTTTGCGGATGTTGCCTGTAGTGCATAGCTCCGGTTTGGGGTATGTACGTACAGTTACTGTGGAGACAACGTCATCTATGCACATATTGATGAAGCCGTTGACTGATGTGGTGTACTCCTCAATGCCATCGGATGAGTCCCGGAACATATTCCAGTCTGTGCTAGCAAAACAGTCCTGTAACTTAGCATCTGTGTCATCTGACCACTTCCATATTGATTGATTCCCTGGTACTTCTCGCTTTAGTTTTTGCTTGTAAGCACGAATCAGGAGGATGTAATTATGGTCAGATTTGTCAATGAGGGCGAGGGAGAGCTTTGTACGTGTCTCTGTGTGTGGTGTAAAGGTGGTCTAGAGTTTATTTCCCCCTCTTGTTGCACATGTAACATGCAGATTTAAGTTTACCTGCATTAAAGTCCCTGGCCACTAGGAGTGCTTCCTCTGCATGAGCATTTTCTTGTTTGCTAATGGCTTTATACAGCTCGTTGAGTGCGGTCTTAGTGCCAGAATCAGTTTGTCGTGCATTATAGACAGCTACGAAGCTATAAATGAAAACTCTCTTGTTAAATAGTGTGGTCTACAGCTTATAATGAGATACTTATTGATGAATAGACACAGACCGCCACCCCATGTCTTTACCGGAGGCAGATGTTCAGCCTTTCCAATGCACGGAAAGACCAGCCAACTATATATTATCCATGTCGTCACTCATCCACGACTCGTGAAACATAAGATATTGCAGTTTTTAATGTCCCATTGGTAGGATAATCTTGAAGGGATCTCATCCAGTTTATTCTCCAATGATTGCATGTTGGCCAATAGGACGGATGGTAGAGACGGGTTACCCACTCGCCGACGAATTCTAACAAGGCACCCGGACCTACGTCCCCTGTATCGCCATCTTCTCTTCATGCGAATGACAGAGATTTTGGCCTGGTCGGGTATCTGGAGTAAATCCTTCGTGTTCGACTTCTTAAAAAAATATATTTCTCCAGTTCGAGGTGAGTAATCGCTGTTCTAATATCCAGAGGCTCTTTTCTGTCATAAGAGAGTGGCAGAAACATTATGTGCAAAATAAATGACAAACAATGCGAAAAACCACACAGAATTCCACAATTGGTTAGGAGCACGTAAAACGGCAGCCATGTCCTCCGGCGCCATTCTTTCTTATTTACATAAGAAGTATTCAGACCCTTTGCTATGAGTCTCAAAATTGAGGTGCATCCTGTTTTCATTGATCATCCTTGAGATGTTTCTACAACTTGATTGGAATCCACTTATCCACTTATGGTAAATTCAATTGATTGTACATGATTTGGAAAGGCACACACCTGTCTATACTGTTCCACAGTTGACAATGCATGTCAGAGCAAAAACCAAGGCATGAGATCGAAGGAACTGTCCGTTGAGCTCTGAGACAGGACTGGTTAGAGGCATCGATCTGGGGAGGGTACCAAAAATGTCTGCAGCATTGAAGGTTCCCAAGAACACTGGCCTCCATCATTCTTATATGGAAGAATTTTGGAACCACCAAGACTTTTCCTAGAGCTGGCTGCCTGGCCAAACTGAGCAATCGGGGGAGATATTCCTTGGTCAGGGAGGTGACTAAGAACACAGAGCTCCAGAGCTCCTCTGTGGAGATGGGAGAACCTTCCAGAAGGACAACAATCTCTGCAGCACTCTACCAATCAGGCCTTTATGGTAGAGTGGCCAGACGGAAGCCACTCCTCAGTAAAAGGCACATGACAGCCCACTTGGAGTTTGCCAAAAGGCACCCAAAGGACTCTCAGACCATGAGAAACAAGATTCTCTGGTCTGATGAAACCACGATTTAACATTTTGGCACCATCCCTACGGTGAAGCATGATTATGGCAGTATCATGACTGTCTTGTGAGGATAACAATGGGTCAGATCAGCTTGACAGTGTCTGACAATAACCAGACCCTCTCCCACCTGCAAAGGGGGGTGGAGGGCATTGTACCGGTTTGACAGCTCACACCCGGTCATAAATTTAAGCAGGAGAGAACTCTCTCTCTACCCTTTTGTATCAACCAAGGAAATGCCTTCATCTAGAGAGATTTTTGCCCGCCCAAAACTCTTAACGCCCAAAAGTAGATAATGGAACAATAATTCTAACATGGGGAAATGGGGCAGTGGGGAGATGTAGAAAACTAATGTCATATTGTTTTTTATGTTGTGATGTTATTAAAAACTATATGGACCAAATACTGTAACTTGGAAATGATACCCCCTTTATCTGTCAAGTTTTCATCCAATATGTCCGGCATAGTCTATGATAAATGAAGGTATATGTGCTAAGATAAATCAAATCAAATTTTATTGGTCACGTACACATGGTTAGCAGATGTTATTGCGATTGCAGTGAAATGTTTGTGCTTCTAGTTCTGACAGGACAGCAATATCTAACATGTAGTCTAACAATTCCACAACAGCTACCGAATACACACAAATCTAAGTAAGGAATGGAATAAGAGTATATACATATAAATCTGTTGTTAGTGCCAGTAAAGGCCGCTTTACCACTCTTGGGTAGTGGAATTACTGTGGCTTCCCTCCAGGCCTGAGGACAAAGACTATCCTCTAGGCTCAGATAAAACATTTGACAGACAGGAGTGGCTATAGAGTCAGCTACCATCCTTAGTAGCTTTCCATCTAAGTTGTCAATGCCAGGTTTGTCATTATTGATTGTTAACAATAATTTTTCCACTTCTCCCACACAAACTTTACACAATTCAAACTTGCACTGCTTTTCTTTCATTATTTGTTTTTTTTATACATTAATATAATGGCTCACTGTTTGTTGTGGTCATTTCCTGCCTAAGTTTGTCCACTTTGACAATGAAATAATCATTAAAATAATTGGCAACATCAAATGGTTTTGTGATGAATAAGCCATCTGATTCGATGAAAGATGGAGTTGAATTTGTCTTCCTGCCCATAATTTAATTCAAAGTACTCCAAAGTTTTTTTCCATCCTTTATTTCATTGATCTTGGCTTCATAATAAAGTTTATTCTTCTATTTGTTGAGTTTAGTCACATAATTTCTCAATTTGCAGTAAGTAAGCCAGTCAGATCTACAGTCTGTCTGTCTGTCTGTCTGTCTGTCTGTCTGTCTGTCTGTCTGTCTGTCTGTCTGTCTGTCTGTCTGTCTGATCTTCCCCCATATGCATTTTTGTCTCTTCTATAAATGTTATATTCTTGTATTGCTACTGATGTATCATCAAATGGATTATCTAAGTGAGTCTCAGAAATGGCTAATATATGAATCTTATCTGATGTTAACAAGTTATTGATTTCATAAACCTTATTTCTCAGGCTACATATATTAATATGGGTTATTTTCAGCCCTTTCCTGGGTAGCTTATTAGAGATAGACATAATATTGAAAAGGGCAGACAAAGCAAGAGAAAAAAATATACATTCAGCAGTCCATTAATCAATTGGTGTGTGTGCTGCGGGTATGAGGCTACGAACCCATAGGCTTGACTCTCTCATCCCTTCCAGGCTTCTGGGTGGGAGTGTGAACAATGAGCCTGTTGTAGCAGATGTACGCAATGTCCCCACGTGCTCTGGCAGCTTTCATGGCTGGGATCAGTTCTTTCCTCTTCTCGCGCAAAGAATAGCTACCTTGTCTATGAACCTTAGGAACTTGACCTGGGCCTATCACCTGGACCGGTGGTGGGTTTTCCAGTCCTGTGGGTGTGCGCTCCACCTCAATCTTCCTGTGGTTCCCTCACTTTGTCCTCAGACTCCATCCATGTCTTGGGCATATTCTGCAAGAGATAATCAAATTTCTCTGTCATTGTTATCATGGAAACACATACAGAACTGATGTCCTCTCTCAATGGTTTATAGATTGCTGTCATCATGCCGTTCTCCTATTTCAACTCGTCGAGCTGACCCTGGGAGAATTGCAAACTATTCTTCAGGTCCTGAACCTCTCTGGTCAGGTTGTCAATTCTTTTATTAGTAGAATCCACAAGTATTTGGACAAAACACTTGAAACTTTTTTCTTGTTGTTGTAACAACTGCTTATAGGTTTCTTTTTGTTAATTTAAAAGATCCTCAACGTGTGATAGACACCACTGGCACTGTCCTCAACGGTACTCCCGCCGGCTTGGTCTTTGTCATGGTAGCAAGCAATGTATGTTAGGCTGTTACACCTCGCAGTTCCAGACAGGGCAGGTGACAGGGAAAATTGAAAACAACAAACAGCAAGGATCTAGACAGCCACAAACTCGGGACAATCCGCGGGTCCCAGCCACAATGGCTAACTGCGTCGTGGGCTGCATTCAAGAACACCTCGCTAGCTTGATGTCCAGCTAGCTGTAAAGATGCAAGCAGTCCCAGCAACTGATGCCAACTGCCTCACGGGATCCAACATAAGAAGCTAGGTAGCTACCAAAAACTTTCCAATATACTTTTAAACAATAAACTTTCCAAACAAACAAAACTGAGCTCTTCCTTGTTCTGTGTACAACAGGAAGTGACAATGAACAAAGTGTAATAAATCCCCAAATGTTTGCAGAAGTGAACACCCAAACGCAGTTGCCGTACAAAGCGGTGATACAGCCCGACAGGATGCTTTCAATTGTGCACCTGTAAAAGTTTGTGAGGGTTTTAGGTGACAAGCCATATTTCTTCAGCCTCCTTTCCACCTTCTCCACTGCTCTCCCATCGATATGTATAAGGGTGTGCTCCCTCTGCTCTTTCCTGAAGTCTACAATAAGCTCCTTTGTTTTGTTGACGTTGAGTAAGAGATTATTTAACTGGCACCACTCTCCCAGGGCCCTCACCTCTTCCCTGTTGGCTGTCTCGTCATTGTTGGTAATCAGGCCTACTAATGTTGTGTCATCGGAAAACTTGATTGAGTTGGAGGTGTGCGTGGCCATGCTGTCATGGGTGAACAGGGAGTACAGGAGGGGGGTGAACACTCACCCTTGTGAGGTGTGTTGTTTCCTACCTTCACCGTCTGGGTGTGGCACGTCTGGAAGTCCAGGAACCGATTGCACAAGGCAGGGTTCAGACCCAGGACCCTGAGCTTAATGATGAGCTTGGAGGGTACTATTGTGTTGAATGCTGAGCTCAATTCAATTAACAGCATTCTTACATAGGTATTCCTCTTCTCCACGTGGAATAGGATAGAGTGCAGTACAATGGCAATTGCATCGTCTGTGGATCTATTGGGACGGTAAGCAAATTGAAGTGGGTCTAGGGTGTCAGGTAAGGTATAGGTGATATGATCCTTAACTAGCCTCTCAAAGCACTTCATGATGACAGAAGTGAGTGCTACGGGGTGATTGTCATTTAGTTCAGTTACCTATGCTTTCTTGAGTACAGGAACAATGTACAATGTAAACAATCTTGAAGCAAGTGGAGACAGCAGACTGGGATAGGGACAGAGTTAATATATGTCTGTAAACACTCCAGCCAGCTGGTCTGCTCATGCTCTGAAGGCCGTCTGGGCCGGCAGCTCTGAAGGCCGTCTGGGCCGGCAGCCTTGCGAGGGTTAACACTCTTAAATGTCTTACGTCGGCCACAGAGAAGGAGAGCCCCCAGTCCTTGGTAGCGTGCTGCATTGGTGGCACTGTGTTATCCTCAAAGCGGGTGAAGTTGGACTTTAAGACTTCGGTGTCCGCGACGTGGCTGGTTTACCATTTGTAGTCCGTGATTGTCTGTCGACCCGGCCACGTACATCTCGTGTTTGAGGCGTTGAATTGTGACTCCACTTTGTCTCTACTGACGTTATGCCTGTTTGATTGCCTTACGGAGGGAATAACTACACTGTTTGTATTTGGCAATATTCCCAGTCACTTTGCCATGGTTAAATGCGGTGGTTCGCACTTTCAGTTTTGAGCAAATGCTGCCATCTATCCACTGTTTCTGGTTTGGGTAGGTTTTAATAGTTACAGTGGGTACAACATCTCCTATACACTTCCTGATGAACTGTGTATCCGTCAATGTTATTCTCAGAGGCTACCCGGAACATGTCCCAGTTCGTGTGTGCAAAACAATCTTAAAGCATGGAATCTGATTGGTCACACCAGCGTTGAATAGACCTGAGCACATGTATTTCCTGTTTGAGTTTCTGCCTGTAAAAAGGGAGGAGCAAAATGGAGTCGTGATCAGATTTGCCGAAGGAAGGGCGGGGGATAGCCTTGTAGGCATTTTCAAAAAGTTGAGTAGCAGTGGTCCAATGTATTGGTACAACTTTGGTAGCATTTTCCTCAAGTTTGCATTTTTAAAATCCCCAGCTACAATAAATGTGGCCTCAGGATATCTGGTTTCCAGTTTGCATAAAGTTCAGTGTAGTTCTTTGAGGGCCGTTGTGGTATCGGCTTGAAGGGGAATATACATGGCTGTGACTATAGATTGATGGGGGGGACACGAGGATTTAATCAATTTTAGAATAATCTATAACGTAACAAAATGTGGAAAAGTCAAGGGGTCTGAATAATTTCCGAATGCACTGTATGTTGCACTATAGGTGGTGATGCTCTGCTGTTCAAGACACATTCCTGAAGACTAGCCTGTTTTTGACCTTGAGTGTTACCTGTGCTACAGGTGCAACAGATTCTGACCTACGAAGACTCTGTGGCAGCCCACCTGTCCAAGATCTTGACTTCAGATCAGCACTCAGTGGTCATCTCCTCAGCTAAGTATGTTTGTCGCTTCAATCAGTCTGTCTGCCTGCTCACTCCATACCGTTTCTTAGGTGTAGGTTTCCGTTGCCCTGAGTGTGTTGTGTGTTGTGCATGTTCGTAGGGTACTGTGTGAAACAGTGAAGGACTTTGTGGCTCGAGTGGGGAAGGCCTACGAGAAGAACAAGGAGAGCTCCGAGGAGTCAGAGGCTATGGCCAAGAAGGTAAGCTGTGAGGAACCATGGCTTTGTACCAATTATATCACCTTGCTGACATCCCTTCACTGATTTTATGTAAATGACTGGTTTAGGAAATATGGTGGAAACTCCCTCCAGCCATATTTGCATTAATCAAGTGAATCAGAGCTGTGTTGATTGGTCGGTTGGTTGCAGTGTGGGGTTCTGAGGGAAAAGCTGGACTCGCTGCTGAAGACGCTCAACGAGGAGGCGCAGGCATCTACTATGATGCCTGCCCCCCCCCCCACCATCGCTGAGGAGCAGGAGGAGGGCGAGGGAGTTCTGGTGCCATCGTCGCCCGCACCCGCCACCATCTCGTGCTCCCCCAGGCCCCTGACGGCCATCTTTAAACCCAGGGAACAGCTGATGCTGAGAGCCAACAGCCTGAAGAAAGCCATCAGGCAGATAATCGAGCACACTGAGAAAGGTGAGATGTTACCTTCCTACCGCTACTTCTGTTCTAATTGGTATGGGTCAATTCAGGAAGTAAACTGAAAGACTTCCGTGAAAAGCAATTCTGAATATTGGAATTAGATTTACAGTAAGGTTATTTGTCCTGTAAGGGAAGTTTTTGTCTGTGGTAAAAAAACATAGTAGACTATACTGACCGACTTGGCATACTTGATGTTTCATATGTTACATAAAAACAGAGGACAGACGAAAACTTAAATGCCATAAGCATTGCAACAGTAGAGCAGGACTCCTGGGCAATCTTGTGGCCAGTCTCAGATCAGGCTTGCCACCCGTATGATAGTTATTGGAATAGGAATTTCAGTTAACTTCCTGAATTGAGTGAAGTGAAATGGAATGGATGTACCCCGACCCCCATATAATATAGTTGCTATCTATACTTATCCAAAAGAGAGTGGTTTTACCTCTCTACTTTTTCAACATACCTTCTCTTGTTTCTGAACGGTCTTTCTCTCCATTCTTCTATCAGCGGTGGACGAGCAGAATGCCCAGACTCAGGAGGTGTTTGCTTTGGGGGTGGAGGAGGAGGAGGAGGAAGAGCAGGACAAGCTGTCTCTGCAGTCGTCCTACAGCGGGAACGCCTGTAACAGCACCAGGAGCCATCCAGTCCGCAGAGGTTAGTCATTGAACCCTGAGTCTCCTAACCTGGGTCGTGTTAATTTGGTACCAAACATAAGAAAACAGTCCGAACCAGGGAAGGATCACCTTTTAAATTGTTTTTAATTGCATGCCCAAATGAACACGGCCCAGACGAAACGGATGATTTTAATTAAAGATGCGTGCCTATTTAGTATTGAAGATTATCACTTATAAATGTGCATTTTTCAAATTTAAGGAGTGGGCCTTTAATCAAGATCCCAGTGTCTCATGTCTTTCTGTGTCTTTGTTTCATCCTATAGTGTCCAAGACTCCTTGTGAGAAGCTCATCAGCAAAGGAAGCCTGTCAGTGGGCAGTTCTGCGTTACTTCCCGCCCAGACAGGAAGTCGCGAGAACATGCCGATGCTCAACACCAAGATCCTCTACCCAAGTAAAGGCATAAGTTCTCACTAGCTCTGTACCGAGGGCCCTCAGTTCCCCAATCCCAAATCAACCCCTACTCCCTTGGACACTATTGTACACTGTAGTGCTGTGCGATTAGTGCTTTTTGAAGTCTGTTCGATTATAAAAAACAAATCACAATTTTCAATATCTTTTTTAAACAAATGCACTATGCATTATGTGGGTTGAATGCTGTGACAACACAGAATAAAACAATTAATACAAGTCCCTGGATAGTAGTGACTGCCCATTACTGTTAATCACTTACTAACCATCAGTTATTCACATTACTTTACTTTAATAAAATATTTCAGCTGGTATATATAACATTTGTTTTGTTTGATCATATTATTTAATTCCAAGTAATCATCTCATCTCTATAGGACTGCTGCCTATGTTGTCTGACAAAATCACTATTTTAGTAGTTCTTCAAAGCAAAGTACAGTTGAAGTCGGAAGTTTTACATGCACTTAGATTGGAGTCAATTAAACTAGTTTTTAAACCACTCCACAATTGTCTTATTAACAAACTATAGCTTTGACAAGTTGGTTAGGACGTCTACTTCGTCCAACAATTGTTTACAGACAGATTATTTAACATATAGTTCACTGTATCACAATTTCAGATGGGTCAGAAGTCTACAAGTTGACTTTGCCTCTAAACAGCTTGGAAAAATCCAGAAAAAGATGTCATTGCTTTAGAAGCTTCCGATAGGCTAATTGACATAATTTGAGTCACTTGGAGGTGTACCTGTGGATGTCAAGGCCTACCTTCAAACTCAATGCCTCTTTGCTTTACATCATGGGGAAATCAGCCAAGACCTCTTGTCTGGTTCTGGTTCATCCTTGGGAGCAATTTCCAAATGCCTGAAGGTACCACGTTCATCTGTACAAACAATAGTATGTAAGTATAAACTCCATGGGACCACCCAGCCATCATACCGCTCAGGAAGGAGATGCGTTCTGTCTCCTGGAGATGAACGTACTTTGGTGCAAAAAGTGCAAATCAATCCCAGAACACCAGCAACGGACCTTGTAAAGATGCTGGAGGAAACCGGTACAAAAGTATCTATATCCAAAGTCAAACGAGTCCTATATCAACTTAACCTGGAAGGCCGCACAGCAAGGAAGAAGCCACTACTCCAAAATCGCCATTAAAAAAGAGACCAAGTTCGTACTTTTTGGAGAAATGTCCTCTGGTCTGATTAAACAAAAATAGAACTGTTTGGCCATAATGACCATCGTTATGTTTGGAGGAAAAGGGGGCGGCTTGCAAGCTGAAGATCACCATCCCAACCGTGAAGAACGGGGCTGGCAGCATCATGCTGTGGGGGTGCTATTCTGCACAAGGGACTGGTGCACTTCACACAATAGACTGCATCATGAGGAAATAAAATTATGTGGATATATTGAAGCAACATCTCAAGACATCAGTCAGGAAGTTAAAGCTTGGTCGCAAATATGTCTTCCAAATGGACAATAACCCCTAGCATACTTCCAAAGTTGTGGGAAAATGGCTTAAAGACAACAAAGTCAAGGTATTGGAGTGGCCATCACAAAGCCTTGACCTCAATCCCATAGAAAATGTATGGGCAGAACTGAAAAGGCATGTGCAAGCAAGGAGGCCTACAAACCTGACTCAGTTACACCAGCTCAGGAGGAATGGGCCAAAATTCACCCAATTTATTGTGGGAAGCTTGTGGAAGGCTTCCCGAAACGTTTGACCCAAGTTAAACAATTTAAAGACAATGCTACCAAACACTAATTGAGTGTTTGTAAACTTCCGACCCACTGGAAATGTGATGAAAGAAATAAAAGCTGAAATAAATAATTCTCTCTACTATTATTCTGACGTTTCACATTCTTAAAATAACGTGGTGATCCTAACTGACCTAAGACAGGGAATTTTTACTAGGATTAATGTCAGGAATTGTGAAAAACTGAGTTTAAATGTATTTGGTTAAGGTGTATGTAAATTCCAACTTCAACTGTAAATAAGGCATACATTTAGGACTGCTGAATACCAACTATCAATCACTTAGATCATGTATTTTCAGGTAAATATACCTTGCGAAGAAACTGCCTACTATGTATCCCCTCATGATCCGCATTCTTCTGTCCCTTACGTAGCAGGCGAAAAAGAAACACAGACCAGACAAGTATCCACGCAATGGATTATGGTCATTGTAGTTAGGGTAGCCCAGAAAACTTGATAATTATGTAGAACATTGGCCTGTAGGACACTACCGCTCCCAACTACAACGCACAGTTTTGGCATGATCTGATTAATCTCTAGAGAAACTCACATTGAGCTCATTGAACTCACAGAAAATTGAATTCAAATAATTGAACCAACGTTGGACAATTAGTTGTTTAAATAACGAAAAATTGCTGACATTTTGGTTAGTCGCTCAGCTCTAGTGCACCGACTTTTAACAATATTATACTTTATATTCCTGTGATTTACTTTTGCTCTCTTTGTGCTCAATTATCTGTCAGTGTGTGTTAAATGTGTGTGTGTTTATGTGTGTGTTCAGGTCTCAAGGCTGGTATCTCTGGCTCCCTCTCCAGCAGTTCAGTCATCAGCAGACTGTTGGTCAATGCTGACTCCTTCAGCTGCGACCCAGAGACCTTGTGAGTGTCCTGTTTCAGTCTATCTCCTCCTTCCCTTAAAGGGTTAGTTAACTTTTTAGGTTTTAGATTATTTTCAACTCAACTGTTGTTATTTCATCCAAACCGTTTGTAGGTTTTTAGCTGGTTATTAAACAACGTCAAGAATCTCCTGACCAGTGTCTTTGGAGCATGGAGCAATGCTAGTGGAAATGGATTGAACTAGCTAGTGATGTATTGAAAATGAATTTTGCCTTCCTCTTTCCATGTTTCTGCTTTCCCCATGCATTTGAAGTGAACTATCCCTTTAAGCCCAACCTCATCATCATCTACCTTTTGCCCCAGAGTTGTGAGTGACCATATACTGTGTTTGGTTTCAGTGACTGCTACACTGAGAAATGTGTGATGAACAACTACTTTGGGATTGGCCTGGATGCTAAGATCTCACTGGACTTCAACAATAAGAGGGATGAGCATGCTAAGATCTCACTGGACTTCAACAATAAGAGGGATGAGCATCCAGAGAAGTGCAGGTAACTAAGGAATGAGGCAGAGCCTCTTGTCTGCTAACTAAACCAGATACACCCAGTACTGGATAGGGTGATAAGCAGAGATGGAGTCTGATCTCGTGGTCTTTGTCTTGAGACTGCATAAATACAGTGTTGGTCTGGTCACGGTCTCAATACACAGGGTTTGATAGATTGGGTCTGGGTCTCAGTGCAAACTTATACGACAAAAATTACATAAAGTATGTAGAAAAGATTATGGAAATAACAATCACCTAAGTAAAACCTAGACAGTCGGGGAGAATCGAAAATTCAAAAAACTATTAATTCAGGAGTATTTTTGTCTTGGCTGACCGGGCAAGAAGGGCACACCAATTGGGGCCCACTTTGATTTTCTTATAATGTTTGAGCATAAGAACACAGCGTTAGCCAAGGAAAAATGCTCAGAATTGTATGAAATGAGTCCCCGTCAGTGCATTTACGTGAAATCTTTGCAAAATGTCTGTATTGCCACATCAAAATCAAGCATTTTTGGAAGAAACACCCCAAATCTGTTTATAGCTCCGACACATACCGCAAAGACCAACGGCTAAAAGCAGTGAGTGGCAGCGGTGTGTTTTGTCCTTTAGAATAGCAATTTTAGAATAGCAATTTCTTCCAGTTCTGTGCTACTGCTCTCCACAAAGAGCCTAACCTTTGTTTGTTGAACATAAAGTACATTTCTTTGTGTTTGTGTGTGTGTGTGTGTGTGTGTGTGTGTGTGTGTGTGTGTGTGTGTGTGTGTGTGTGTGTGTGTGTGTGTGTGTGTGTGTGTGTGTGTGTGTGTGTGTGTGTGTGTGTGTGTGTGTGTGTGTGTGTGTGTGTGTGTGTGTGTGTGTTGTGGCTCAGTCACTGTGTTCATTTGTGGTTCGGTTTGTGTTAAGGAGTCGCACCAAAAACATGATGTGGTACGGGGTTCTGGGCACCAAGGAGCTGCTGCATCGCACCTACAAGAACCTAGAGCAGAAGGTATTGTTGGAGGTAAGAAAACACAACAGTAGCCAATTTGGTGCAACTAAGGGTACATTGAGATTTTGTCTGAATATTCTGGGTGGAGCCAATGGTTTTTCAATGGGTGTCATCCATTGCAGGATGAATGACAATGGAGATGAGTTGAAATTGTCCAACAAAAAACTTGTACGACAAAGAACAATATATTTGCCTATGTTCGTGCGCAAATCCGTAAAAAAAGCAGAGATGCGTTAACATTTCAACAGACAAAAACGGACAATGATGAACGTCATATACTATTTTATCTGTGTCATGCGCCTCAGTGTGCCATACACTAAAGAGACTTGACTGTCATACCATAACCCTGACCCTAACCCTGTTGGGCAATCTGGGATTGGCATATCCGTTTTTAGACTTTTCAATTAATGTCTGGTGGTGTTAATTGTGATTGTGGGAGTTTGTAACCGAACATATGCAGACAGTTTTGTTCTGTTACTGTATGATAATGTGTGTGTGTGTGTGTGTGTTTAGTGCGACGGGAGGCCTATCCCCCTCCCCAGCCTGCAGGGCATAGCTGTCCTGAACATCCCAAGCTATGCAGGCGGCACCAACTTCTGGGGCGGGACCAAAGAGGATGATGTAAGTGTCATCAAAACCCTCTCTTTGTGTTGTTGTTGCATAAGTACAATATGACTCTATAGGCAGCTGGATATTTTTTTATAACACTAATACATAAAGATTATATGACATTGTAGCAGTACTCACATTGTTCCTCCACATTTTCGTGTTTAATGTTACTAAAGCATCTTTAGGTCTTTGTTATGTAAATTGCATGTATTCGTAATATTTGTATAATAATAATTATTATTATTCATCCCCTTCCCTTTACAAAACCAGAATACCCCCTGAACAAATCTAACCCATTTCACATCAACCCCCCCCCCCCAGTCAGCGTTCATGTGCGACTAACCACATATGAGATATACAATGAGTGTATAAATCATGCTCTTTTCATGACATAGACTGGCCAGGTGAATCCAGGTGAAAGTTATGATCCCTTATTGATGTCACTTGTTAAATAGATGAAGTGGAGGAGATGGGTTAAAAAACAAGCCTTGAGACATGGATTGTGTATGTATGCCATTCAGAGGGTTCAAAACATATTGATGCAGTAGTAGCTAAGATGGGGGGAAGTCTGTCTATAATAAAGCAATGCTCTGCCTTAACACTATCAACAAGGCAGGTCCTACAGGCCCTAGACTACTGTTCGGTCGTGTGTTCAGATGCCACAAAAAAGGACTTAGGGAAATTGCAATTGGTTCAGAACAGGGCAGGACGGTTGGTTCTTGAATGGACACAAAGAGTTAATATTAATAATATGCATGTCAATCTCTCCTGGCTGAAAGTGGAGGAGAGATTGACTTCATCACCACTTTTATTTATGAGTGGTGTTGACATGTTGAATGCACCAAGCTGTCTGTCTAAACTACTGGCACACACCTCGGACACCCATGCATACCCCACAAGACGAGGTCTCTTCACAGTCCACAAGTCCAGAACAAACAATGGGAGGCACACAGTACTACATAGAGCCATGACTACATGGAACTCTATTCCACATCAAGTTACTGATGCAAGCAGTAAAATTAGATTTAAAAAACAGATGAAAAAACACCTTATGGAATAGCGGGAACTGTGAAGCAACACAAACATTGGCACAAACACATGCATACACACACACACACACACAATAACATACGCCCGTTACATACACATGGATTTAGTACTGTAGATGCAGTGGAAGTCGGAAGATTACATACACATTAGCCAAATACATTTAAACTCAGTTTTTCACAATTCCTGACATTAATCCTCTTAAAAATTCCCTGTCTTAGGTCAGTTAGGATCACCACGTTATTTTAAGAATGTGAAATGTCAGAATAATAGTAGAGAGAATGATTTATTTCAGCTTCTATTTCTTTCATCACATTCCCAGTGGGTCAGAAGTTTACATACACTCAATTAGTGTTTGGTAGCATTGCCTTTAAATTGTTTAATTCTTGCAGCTCCCCCCTACTTTGTGCAATTTCCACCTGAAGACATACCCAAATCTAACAGCATGTAGCTCAGGCACAGAACCAAGGATATGCATATTCTTGGTACCATTTGAAAGAAAACACTCTGAAGTTTGTGTAAATGTGAATTGAATGTAGGAGAATAACACACAATAGACCTGGTTTAGATAAAACAATGAAAAAAAACATATGTTTTTTTATTTTATTTTTGTATCATCATCTTTAAAATGAACAAGATAAAACAAACATTCAGATAGGATTATGGGGACAATTTCAGTAAAAAAATATAAGAGGGCAACAGTACTTGTGCAAATTTTCAGAATGATAACTTCCAAAATGAGTGTGCTACATGACATTTGTCATGAAGTCACCCAAGTGTCCCACACAAGTAGCCCAAAATGTACCCAAGTGGCCAAATTGGTGAAGGTATACATTTTAAAACAAATAACTATATACAAAATACCAAAATGATATTCTAACACCCCCCAAAAAAAATTGAGAAAAATAAATGGAAAAAAAATGAAATAAAAATAATAAAAATAATTGATAAAAAATAATTGATAAAAAAATAATAATATATATATACATTTACAAAATAACATGGGTAACTATTTACACACTTTCAATATTTGGAAGACCCTCAGTCCTCTTATCAAATCAAATCAATGTATATAGCCCCAGCCTAAAACCCCAAACAGCAAGCAATTCAGGTGTATAAGCACGGTGGCTAGGAAAAACTCCCTAGAAAGGCAAAAACCTAGGAAGAAACCTAGAGAGGAACCAGGCTATGAGGGGTGGCCAGTCCTCTTCTGGCTGTGCCGGGTGGAGATCACAGTGGTTGTAGAGGGAGCAACAGGACAGCACCTCAAGAGTAAAAATTAACAGTTTAGGGTTCCATAGCCGAAGGCAGAACAGTTGAAACTGGAACAGCGGCATGGCCAGGTGGGCTGGGGATAGCAAGGAGTCATCAAGCATTTGTGTAAGTTTATCATAGCCTAGCATAGCATTATGCCTTGCTAGCAGCAGGCAACCTTGTCACGGAAATCAGAAAAGCAATCAAATTAAATCGTTTACCTTTGATGAACTTTGGATGTTTTCACTCACGAGACTCCCAGGTAGACAGCCAAAGTTAATTTTTTCCCGAAATATTATTTTTGTAGGCGAAATAGCTCCGTTTGTTCTTCACGTTTGGCTGAGAAATCGCCCGGAAATTGCGGTCACCACAACGCCGAAAAATATTCCAAATTAGCTCCATAATATCGACAGAAACATGGCAAATGTTGTTTAGAATCCATCCTCAAGGTGTTTTTCTAATATCTATTTGATAATATATCCGTCGGGACAATTCGTTTTTCACTAGGACCGATTGGAGTAATTGCTACCTCTGTATTTTACGCGAGAATCTCTCTCGGAGCCACCATGTGACCACTTACGCAATGTTGCCGCCTACGGCTGTTCTTCAACAGAAATGCGTAAAACTACGTCACAATGCTGAAGACACCTTGGGGAATACGTAGAAAGCGTAAGCTCGTTGATGGTACATTCACAGCTGAATAGGGAGTCATTGGAAAGCAGCGCTTTCAAAACTTGGGGCACTTCCGGATTGGATTTTTCTCAGGCTTTCGCCTGCAACATCAGTTCTGTTATACTCACAGACAATATCTTTACAGTTTTGGAAACGTTAGAGTGTTTTCTATCCAAAGCTGTCAATTATATGCATATTCTAGCATCTTTTCCTGACAAAATATCCCGTTTGAAACGAGAACATTTTTTTCCCAAAAATGAATATACTGCCCCCTAACACCACATAGGACACTGGATAAGACTCCCATTCGGAGTCAGTGTCACCGTGAAAGAAAATGTTCAGTTAGAATAGTTTCACATATGAGCCCTGTATCAACAGGTATAATAAACAGATATATATATAGAGAGTTGTAGGTTGAATATATTAGGTTGAATATATTATTATTACCTGCTAGATCTACTGTCTCTTTTATATTATGACATTCCAGCTAGATCTACTGTCTTTATTATATTACAACAGACCAGCTGTATCTACTGTCTCCATTTCACTTTGGCCATTGATGTGGTCCTGCCCTCTCCTCAACAGCCTCAAATAGGCTATTTAATGTGGGTTGGGGTGGGGCGGCAGGCACACGCATCTCACATTTCATGACATTACATGTTTATATATTGCTTCTAAATGTAAAAAAAAAAATCACAAATAATATTTTATATTATTAATTTCAAACAAGGGCATTAGCATGATAATAACTTACCAGTCCAAAACGATGTCCTCTCCCGTTCAAAAATTATTCCTCCACAATCGCTAAATGAAGCGTCCTACAACAATCTCTGTCTCACCTTCCCAATCAATCTAAAATTGTGTGTACATCTGTATATCTAGACTTAGATTTAGCTTTCCCTGACTTAGTCGCCATAATGATTGATATATAAACAGCTGAATCTGCGCGTTCACCAAACAATGCAGTGCGTAATATGCGTAGCTCTTTCCGGTATGAAACTTCAATAACAAATGACTCACTTTACGCTGACGCTTACTACATGGGTTGGTCTTGCAACACATAAACATGGCGTATTGCCGTTTAGCTCAGCTCATTGGCTATCTACCCAGCTAGATTTCAAGACGAACAGTGGTCATTGGGTTAAAAGACAGTCAATCAACGAAACAGCGGGCAAATCATTGGTGCACAATGATGTCATGACTTGTTGTCTTCAAATCGGTTTCTTTCAGTCAATACGTCCCGCAAAATAGCCCATCACGTTTGATTGTGTTACTATTGTGTTACAATCAAACCAGTTGA
Organism: Oncorhynchus masou masou; assembly: GCF_036934945.1. Lineage (NCBI taxonomy): Eukaryota > Metazoa > Chordata > Actinopteri > Salmoniformes > Salmonidae > Oncorhynchus > Oncorhynchus masou. Next base: position 3,404,361 of record NC_088237.1, read on the forward strand.
TTGCAGTGAAACCAAACATGACTGGAAAAGTCACGTTCTGTGTGGGTTATTTACCTGGAATGTGTCGTCGAAAATGGAATGAGACGGAATTCACGACACAAGCGGTTCACAAAATGTTTTGTGTTAGGCTATAAAAACGGATTTTATCAAACAAAAGATCATGCATTGTGTAACAATGAGCATTGGAATTGCAAACAGACGAAGATCGTCAAAGGTAAACGATTTATTTTAATGCAGTTTTTGATTATGTTACGCCTGTGCTGGTTAAATTTATTTTTATTTTTATGGGGCTCTATGCTCAGATAATCGCATCGCATTCTTTCGCAGTAAATAATTGTTTTAATCTGACAACGCAGTTGGATTAGTAAGATTCTAGGCTTTCGATACATGTGAGACATTGTTTAATATTAATGTGAATGTTTAATATGACTATTTATATAGCGATCACCGTATGTTGTGGAATTTCAGCCCGCTAGCGGGTTCCGTGCGCAGAGAGGTTAACTTGGATCAAACGTATCGGGTAAACTTCCACAAGCTTCCCACAATAAGTTGGTTGACAGAGCTGGTGTAACTGAGTCAGGTTTGTAGGCCTCCTTGCTCGCACACGCTTTTTCAGTTTGGCCCACAAATATTCAATATGATTGAGTTCAGGGCTTTGTGATGGCCAGTCCAATACCTTGACTTTGTTGTCCTTAACTTCCTATGGGCAGCGTCCCACCTGAAATTGCAGAGCGCAAAATTCAAACTACAGACTTATAAATATTTCACTTTCATACAATCACAAGTGTAATACATCAAAATAAATCTTAACTTCTTATTACTCCAGCCGCTGTGTCAGATTTCAAAAAGGCTTTACGGAGTAAGCACGCAATGCGATTATCTGAGGACAGCGCCCCGCATACAAAAGCATGAAAAATATATTTCAACCAGGCAGGTGCACCAAGAAAGTCAGAATTAGCGATATAATAAATAACTTACCTTTGATGATCTTCTTCTGTTGGCACTCCAAAAGGTCCCAGATACATCACAAATTGTCCTTTTGTTCGATAATGTCTTTCTTTATATCCATAAAAACTCAGTTTTGCTGGCACGCTTCAGTCAATAATCCACCCAGTTTCCGTCCATCAAAATGCATACAAAATGAATACCAAACGTTACTGATAAACTTTTAAAAATTTAAGACGGAGAATCATTATTGCCTTTACCGGAGAAAAATACCAAAGAACACGCTCTCATCCACGCACTTGGAAACACTACAGCCAAACTGGGAGCCACCTAGAAAAACTACAATTTCTGGCTAATTTATCCAAAAACCAGCATGAAACTCTTTCTAAAGACTGTTGACATCTAGTGGAAGCCCTAGGAACTGCAATCTGGGAGGATTTCGCCAATAAAAGTGTCAGCCATTGAAAACAGTGGTAGGCTGAAAATGTTTTTTTGAGGGTGGGATGGTTTGTCCTCGGGGTTTCGCCTGCCATATCAGTTATGTTATACTCACAGACATTATTTTAACAGTTTTGGAAATTTTAGAGTGTTTTATATCCAAATCTACAAATTATATGCATATCCTAGCTTCTGGGCCTGAGTAACAGGCAGTTTACTTTGGGCATGCTTTTCATCCGGACGTGAAAATAATGCCCCCATACCCAAAAGAGGTTAAGCCATTTTGCCATAACTTTGGAAGTATGTTTGGGGTCACTGTCCATTTGGAAGACCCATTTGCGACCAAGCTTTGATTTCCTGACTTATGTCTTGAGATGTTGCTTCAATATATCCACATAATTTCCTTTCCTCATGATGTCATGTATTTTGTGAAGTGCTCCAGGCCCTCCTGCAGCAAAGCACCCCCACATCATGATGCTGCCACCCCCGTGCTTCATGTTTGGGATGTTGTTCTTCGGCTTGCAAGCCTACCCCATTTTCCTCCAAACATAACGATGGTCATTATGGCCAAACAGTTCTATTTTTGTTTCATCAGACCAGAGGACATTTCTCCAAAAAGTACGATCTTTGTCCCCATGTGCAGATGCAAACCATAGTCTGGATTTTTTATGGCGGTGTTGGGGCAGTGGCTTCTTCTTTGCTGAGTGGCCTTTCAGGTTATGTCGATATAGGACTCGTTTGACTCTGGATATAGATACTTTTGTACCTGTTTCCTCCAGCATCTTCACCAGGTCGTTTGCTGTTGTTCTGGGATTGATTTGCACTTTTCACACCAAAGTACGTTCATCTCTAGGAGACAGAACACGTCTCCTTCCTGAGCTGTATGATGGCTGCATGGTCCCATGGTGTTTATACTTGCGTACTATTATTTGTACAGATGAACATGGTACCTTCAGGCGTTTGGAAATTGCTCACAAGAATGAGCCGATTTCTTTTGATTTTCCCATTATGTCATGCAAAGAGGCACTGAGTTTGAAGATAGGCCTTGAAATACATCCACAGGTACACCTCAAATTTTCTAAAATTATGTCAATTAGCCTATCAGAAACATCTAAAGCAATGACTTTCCAAGCTGTTTAAAGGCACAGCCAACTTGGTGTATGTAAACATCTGACCCACTGGAATTGTGATACAGTGAATTATAAGTGAAATAATCTGTCTGTAAACAATTGTTGGAAAAATTACTTGTGTCATATACAAAGTAGATGTCCTAACCGACTTGCCAAAACTATAGTTTGTTAGCAAGACATTTGTGGAGTGGTTGTAAATTAGTTTTAATTAATCCAATCTAAGTGAATGTAAACTTCCTACCAAATAGAGATTTAGTACTGTAGATATGTGGTAGTGGTGGAGTAGGTGCCTGAGGGCACACCGTGTTGTGAAATCTGTGAATATATTGTCATGTTTTTAAAAATGTATAAACTGCATTAATGGGGATCCATAATAAATATAAATGGGCAAGACGAAAGATTCAAGTGAATTTGAACGGGTTATGGTAGTAGGTGCCAGGCGCACCGGTTTGAGTGTGTCAAGAACTGCAATGCTGCTGGGTTTTTCACGCTCAACTGATGTCCACCACCCAATGGACATCCAGCCAACTTGACACTATGGGAAGCATTGGAGTCAACATGGGCAAGCATCCCTGTGGAATGCTTTCGACACCTTGTAGAGTTCATGCCCTTACACATTGAGGCTGTTCTGAAGGCAAAAGGGAGTGTAACTCAATATTAGGAAGGTGTTTTTAATGTTTTTTACACTCAGTGTGTACAGTACATTCGGAAAGTATTGAGACCCCTTGACTTTTTCTACATTTTGTTAAGTAACAGACTTATTCTAAAATGTATTAAAATGTTTTTCCCTATCATCAATCTACACACAATACCCCATTATGACAAAGCAACAAATGTTTTTTAGACATTTTTTCTAATTTATAAAAAATGAAAAACAGAAGAAAAAAACAGACCCTTTACTCAGCACTTTGTTGAAGCACCTTTGGCAGTGATTACAGCCTCAAGTCTTCTTCGGTACGATGCTTGCAGATCCTCTCAAGCTCTGTGAGGTTGGATGGGGAGTGTCGCTGCACAGCTATTTTCAGGTCTCTCCAGAGATGTTCGATTGGGTTCAAGTCTGGGCTCTGGCTGGGCTACTCAAGATAATTCAGAGACTTGTCTTGGCTGTGTGGTTAGGGTCGTTGTCCTGTTGGAAGGTCGCCCCAGTCTGAAGTCCAGAGCGCTCTAGAGCATCTTTGCCTCGATCCTGACGAGTCTCCCAGTCCTTGCCACTGAAAAACATCCCCACAGCATCATGTTGCCACCATCATGCTTCACCGTAGAGAAGGTGCCTTATTTACTCCAGACGTGATACTTGGCATTCAGGCGAAAGAGTTCAATCTTGGTTTCATCAGACCAGAGAATCTTGTTTCTCATGGTCTGAGAGTCTTTTGGGTGCCTTTTGGCAATCTCCAAACGGGCTGTTGTGTCTTTTACTGCGAAGTGGCTTCCATCTGGTCACTCTACCATAAAGGCCTAATTGATGTAGTGCTGCAGAGATGGTTGTCCTTCTGAAAGGTTGTCCCATCTCCACAGAGGAACTCTAGAGCTCTGTCAGAGTGACCATTGGGTTTTTGGTCACCTTCCTGACCAAGGCCCTTCTCACTCGATTGCTCAGTTTGGCCGGGCAGCCAGCTCTTGGAAGAGTCTTGGTGGTTCCAAACCTCTTCCATTTAATAATGATGGAGACCACTGTGTTCTTTGGGGACCTTCAATGCTGCAGAAAGGATTTGGTAGCCTTCCCCAGATCTGTTCCTCGGCACGATCCTGTCTCGGAGCTCTATGGACTATCCCTTGACCTCATGGCTTGGTTTTTGCTCTGGCATGCACTGTGAAACCTTATATAGACAGGTGTGTGCCTTTCCGAAATCTTGTCTAATCAATAGAATTTACCACAGGTGGACTCTAATCAAGTTGTAGAAACATCTCAAGGATGGTCAATGGAAACATAATGCACCTGAGCTCAATTTCGAGTCTCATAGCAAATGGTGTGAATAAGTTTCTGTCTTTGGTGTTTAATAAAGTTGCAAACATTTTAAAAACACTGTTTTCACTTCGTGTGTAGATTGCTGAGGAAATTGTTTTATTTAATCCATTTTAGACTAAGGCTGTAACATTACAAAATGAAGAAATAGTCAAGGGGTCTGAATACTTTCTGAAGGCACAGTATGTTCACACCCCCTGACTTAAATATTTTTTGTGTTACAGCCTGAATTTAAAATCAATTACATTTGGATTTTTTTTGTCACTGACCTACATACAATACCCCATAATGTCAGTGGAATTATGTTTTTCAAAATGTTTACAAATTAATTTGAAAAAACACAGACATGTCTGAGTCAATAAGTATTCAACACCTTGGTTATGGCAAGCCTGAATAAGTTCAAGAGTAAACATTTGCTTACCAAGTCAAATAAGGCAAAGGACCAAACAGATTTAATCACAAATATCAGGGAGGTTTTCCAATGCCTCACAAAGAAGGGCACCTATTGGTAGATGTGTAAAGTACGAAAACCAGACATTGAATATCCATTTGAGTATGGTGAAGTTGTTAATTACACATTGGAGTGTTTATCAATACACTGTTACTACAAAGATACAGGCGTCCTTCCTAACTCAGTTGTCAGAGAGGACGGTGACTGCTTACAGATTTTTTACGTTTACCCACCTACCAGTAAGTGCTCTTCTTTACGAGGCATTGGAAAACCTCCCTGGTCTTTGTAATTTAATCTTTGTTTGAAATTCACTGCTCGACTGAGGGATTATTGTATGTGTGGGGTACAGAGATGAGGTAGTCATTCATGTTATACACTATTATTGCACACAGTGTGCACTTATTTAGGCTTGCCATAACAAAGGGTTTGAATACTTATTGACTCAAGACATTTCAGCTTTTAGTTTTTATTAATTTGAATAAAAGTCTAAAAACAAAATTCCATGTATGGGGTATTGTGTGTGTAAGCCAGTGATACAACCTCAATTTAATCTATTTTAAATTCAGGCTGTAACACAACAATGTTTTGAATAGGTCAAGGGGTGTGAATACTTTCTGAAGGCACTGTATATGTGACATGTGCAGAGGGGTGTTGCCACTTGACCACAGCTCTGCACAATACAGTGCCTTGCGAAAGTATTCGGCCCCCTTGAACTTTGCAAACTTTTGCCACATTTCAGGCTTCAAACATAAAGATATAAAACTGTATTTTTTTGTGAAGAATCAACAACAAGTGGGACACAATCATGAAGTGGAACGACATTTTTTGGATATTTCAAACTTTTTGAACAAATCAAAAAATGAAAAATTGGGCGTGCAAAATTATTCAGCCCCCTTAAGTTAATACTTTTAGCGCCACCTTTTGCTGCGATTACAGCAGTAAGTCGCTTGGGGTATGTCTCTATCAGTTTTGCACATCGAGAGACTGAATCTTTTTCCCATTCCTCCTTGCAAAACAGCTCGAGCTCAGTGAGGTTGGATGGAGAACATTTGTGAACAGCAGTTTTCTTTTCTTTCCACAGATTCTCGATTGGATTCAGGTCTGGACTTTGACTTGGCCATTCTAACACCTGGATATGTTTATTTTTGAACAATTCCATTGTAGATTTTGCTTTTTGTTTTGGATCATTGTCTTGTTGGAAGACAAATCTCCGTCCCAGTCTCAGGTCTTTTGCAGACTCCATCAGGTTTTCTTCCAGAATGGTCCTGTATTTGGCTCCATCCATCTTCCCATCAATTTTAACCATCTTCCCTGTCACTGGTGAAGAAAAGCAGGCCCAAACCATGATGCTGCCACCACCATGTTTGACAGTGGGTATGGTGTGTTCAGGGTGATGAGCTGTGTTGCTTTTACGCCAGACATAACGTTTTGCATTGTTGCCAAAAAGTTCAATTTTGGTTTCATCTGACCAGAGCACCTTCTTCCACATGTGTCTCCCAGGTGGCTTGTGGCAAACTTTAAACAACACTTTTTATGGATATCTTTAAGAAATGGCTTTCTTCTTGCCACTCTTCCATAAAGGCCAGATTTGTGCAATATACGACTGATTGTTGTCCTATGGACAGAGTCTCCCACCTCAGCTGTAGATCTCTGCAGTTCATCCAGAGTGATCATGGGCCTCTTGGCTGCATCTCTGATCAGTCTTCTCCTTGTATGAGCTGAAAGTTTACAGGGAGGGCCAGGTCTTGGTAGATTTGCAGTGGTCTGATACTCCTTCCATTTCAATATTATCGCTTGCACAGTGCTCCTTGGGATGTTTAAAGCTTGGGAAATCTTTTTGTATCCAAATCCGGCTTTAAACTTCTTCACAACAGTATCTCGGACCTGCCTCGTGTGTTCCTTGTTCTTCATGATGCTCTCTGTGCTTTTAACAGACCTCTGAGACTATCACAGTGCAGGTGCATTTATACGGAGACTTGATTACACACAGGTGGATTGTATTTATCATCATTAGTGATTTAGGTCAACATTGGATCATTCAGAGATCCTCACTGAACTTCAGGAGAGAGTTTGCTGCACTGAAAGTAAAGGGGCTGAATAACTTTGCACGCCCAATTTTTCAGTTTTTGATATGTTAAAAAAGTTTGAAATATCCAATAAATGTCGTTCCACTTCATGATTGTGTCCCACTTGTTGTTGATTCTTCACAAAAAATACAGTTTTTATCTTTATGTTTGAAGCCTGAAATGTGGCAAAAGGTCGCAAAGTTCAAGGGGGCCGAATACTTTCGCAAGGCACTGTATATTTGGAATTTACACTTAGTCTACAAAACATATGAAACACCTGCTCTTTCTATGACACCGACTGACCAGGTGAATCCAGGTGAAAAATCCACTTCAGTCAGTGTAGATGAAGGGGGAGACGGGTAATAATATATACTTTTAAGCCTTGAGACATGGATTGTGTATGTGTGCCATTCAGATGGTGAATGTGCAAAAGACAAAATATTCAAGTGCCTTTGAGTGGGGTATGGTAGCAGGTGCCAGGCACAACGGTTTGAGTGCTCAAAAGTTTCCTTTGTGTATCAAGAATGGTCCACCACCCAAAGGACATCCAGCCAACTTGACACAACTATGGGAAGCATTGGAGTCAACATGGGCCTTGTAGAGCTCATGCCCCAATGACTCAATATTAGGAAGGTGTTCCTAATGTTTTGTACAATCAGTTTATGTAAAAAATGACATGTCCTCATCCCTGCAGACGTTCACGGCGCCGTCCTTTGACGATAAGATCCTGGAGGTGGTGGCGGTGTTTGGCAGCATTCAAATGGCTGTGTCCAGAGTCATCAACCTGCAGCACCACCGTATCGCACAGGTAACACACACAACATTTTCACAAACTCTTGAGAGTGTGGAATCCCTCCACATCCTCATAGAGGATCTAGATACTTTTTCAAACCTCTCTGGATTAAAACCAAATTGCGATAAATATTATGTATTCGAACACAAGAAAAGACATATTTTACATTACCGTGTAGTTTACCAATAAAGTTTTCTGACGGGGATGTGGACGTACTCAGTATACATATCCCGAAAGCAAGAAATAATCTCACTCCAATACATTTTAATAGAAAATTAGCAAAAGTAGATAAGATCTTGCTGCCATGGGAAGGAAAATAGCTGTCTATTTGTGGAAAATTCTGCCTGATTTATCTCTTTAGTCACATCACAGTTGACCTATTTGCTTATGGTTTTGCCTACACCTAACAAATTCGGAGTGCAGAAATGATTAAATATTAAAGCATTAGACCTTTCACTAAAGGCGTCAGTCATACAAAAGTTATACTTAAACCAATCTGGTTCTCTTGCAAATTAGTAAGAATGTCTCATCCGATGTTCAAGAATGGCCCCTTTTCCCATTATTCAGATTACAGCCGCTCACTTTCGGTTATTTGAAAACAAAATTATCTCAAAAATATAGTTATTTTTTTAACAAGCCATAAAAAGTTGGTTGCAATTTCAGTTTAATCCACCAGAAAAGACAGAAGAAATAATACAACAAATATTGTGATTAAACTCAAGTATACTAATTGATATAAAACGTTATTTAAAATAAAATAAAAATACATTTACAAAAAGTTATAATATTTGTAAATTAGATCATAAATAGAACTGGTGGAGTTATGTCACACATGGAGCTAACACAAATAAATGGAAATGTATGCTCTACCCAAAATTACAACCAAGTAATTGCAGCATTACCACAAAAATGGAAGAGGCAAGTGAAGGGGGAAAAAGTAAGGAACTTGTCTGTCGGCCCTGCATTATGGCTGCAATCCCGTTAACAAGAGCGATATGACAACAACCAGTGAAAGTACAGGGCGCCATATTCAAAAGAACATAAATCTCATAATTAAAATTCCTCAAACATACATGTATCTTATATGGTTTTCAAGGTAGTCTTGTTGTTAATCCCACCACAGTGTCCGATTTCAAATAGGATTTACAGGGAAAGCACCACAAACGAATATGTTAGGTCACCAACAACTCACTAAAATACACAGCCAATTTTACCAGCCAAAGAGAGAAAAAAAAGCACAAATAGATATAAAATTAATCACTAACCTTTGATAATCTTCATCAGATGACACTCATAGGACTTCGTGTTACACAATACATGTATGTTGTGTTTGATAAAGTTCATATTTATATAAAAAAATCGGAGTTTACAGTGGCGCGTTACATTCACTAGTTCCAAAAACATCCAGTGATTTTGCATAGCCACATCGATTCAACAGAAATACTCATCATAAATGTAGATGATGTTATACACATGGATGTTATACACATGGAATTATAGATATACCTCTCTTTAATGCAACCGCTGTGTCAGATTTCAAAAAAATCAGAATAATAGTCGCATAGCCGCCGTGTTGGAGTCAACTATAACCCTAAATGACATGCTAAATATTCCCTTACCTTTGATTATCTTCATCAGAAAGTCTCCCAGGAATCCCAGGTCCACAATAAATGCTTGATTTGTTTGATAATGTCCATTATTTATGTCCAATTAGCTACTTTTGTTAGCGCGTTTGGTACACCTATCCAAACACTGGAGCTGGTCGACAGTTTCTTCGGACAAAAACTTCAAAAAGTTATATTACATGTCGAAGAAACATTTCAAACTAACTACGTAATCAATCTCATTAGGATGTTTTTAACATATAGCTTCAATAGTTCCAACCAGAGAATTGCTTTGTGTCTAGAGGATGAACAGAACGCAGGAAGATATCATTTGCTTTGCGCGTGACCTAGAACTGGCACTCTGCCAGTAGTCTGATGCATTCTGTTCTTATTCAGCCCCACTTCACAGCAGAATCTTCATTCATATCTAACAGGGATTTCAAAGGGGAATGGTTTGAAAATATACCAGCCTCAGATTTCTCACTTCCTGTTTGGATTCCTTCTCAGGTTTTTGCCTGCCATATGAGTTCTGTTATACTCACAGACATCATTCAAACAGTTTCAGAAACGTCAGAGTGTTTTTCTATCCAGTACTAATAATAATATGCATATATTAGCAAATGAGACTGAGGAGCAGGCCATTTACTCTGGGCACCTTTCATCCGAGCTTCTCAATAGTGCTCCTGCAGCCATAAGAAGTTAAAGACCTAAATTGGTTAAAGAAAATTGTGATGAATAAAATTATACCAGTTTCATTTAAGGACCAAAAATGAGACAGATGTGCCATATAGATTCCAAAATAGTTGGGAAGAAATGTTCGATTCCGTGGCAGATGGGTTATGAATTGATACGCAAAACAACTGTTATGTACTTGAGTGAAGACCCAAAAGCGGTTTTAACAGAAAACAGAGTTCTTTAATGAAAAAACAGGAATGGCATAAATCCTCTTCCGACGTTGTATAGTGCAGGATGCACCTGCCAGGCCGACTCCGACAGGATAGGACAAGGTGGAAGCAAACGAGACGATAGCTTGCTTCTGGCATGAAAAACACAAACAAGAATCTGACACTGAAAGTAGCAGGAACAGAGAGAGAAATAGAGACCTAATCAGAGGAGAAAGAGAGAACAGGTGGGAAAGGATGAATGAGCTAGTTAGGGGAGATGTAGAACAGCTGAAGAAGGAGAGACAGAGAAGGTAACCTAATAAGACCAGCAGAGAGAGACAGAGTGAAGAGAAAGGACAGGAACAGACATAATAAGACATGACAGTACCCCCCCACTCACCGAGCGCCTCCTGGCGCACTCGAGGAGGAAACCTGGCGGCAACGGAGGAAATCATCGATCAGCGAACGGTCCAGCACGTCCCGAGAGGGAACCCAACTCCTCTCCTCAGGACCGTACCCCTCCCAATCCACTAGGTACTGATGACCACGGCCCCGAGGGCGCATGTCCAAAATCTTACGAACCCTGTAGATAGGTGCGCCCTCGACAAGGATGGGGGGAGGGACGAGCGGGGGCGCGAAGAACGGGCTTAACACAGGAGACATGGAAGACCGGGTGAACGCGACGAAGATAGCTGGAGAAGAAGTCGCACTGCGACAGGATTAATGACCTGAGAAATACGGAACGGACCAATGAACCGCGGGGCCAACTTGCGAGAAGCTGTCTTAAGGGGAAGGTTCTGAGTGGAGAGCCATACTCTCTGACCGCAACAATATCTAGGACTCTTGGTCCTACGCTTATTAGCGGCCCTCACAGTCTGCGCCCTATTACGGCAAAGTGCCGACCTGACCCCCTTCCAGGTGCGCTCGCAACGCTGGACAAAAGCCTGAGCGGAGGGGACGCAGGACTCGGCGAGCTGAGATGAGAACAGCGGAGGCTGGTACCCGAGGCTACTCTGAAAAGGAGATAGACCGGTAGCAGACGAAGGAAGCGAGTTGTGGGCGTACTCTGCCCAGGGGAGCTGTTCTGACCAAGACGCAGGGTTACGAAAAGAAAGACTGCGTAAAATGCGACCAACAGTCTGATTGGCCCGTTCGGCTTGACCGTTAGACTGGGGATGAAAGCCGGACGAGAGACTGACGGAAGCCCCAATCAAACGGCAAAACTCCCTCCAAAATTGAGACGTGAACTGCGGGCCTCTGTCTGAAACGACGTCTGACGGAAGGCCATGAATTCGGAAAACATTCTCGATAATGATCTGAGCCGTCTCCTTAGCAGAAGGGAGCTTAGCGAGAGGAATGAAATGAGCCGCCTTAGAGAATCTATCGACAACCGTAAGAATAACTGTCTTCCCCGCTGATGAAGGCAGTCCGGTGATAAAATCTAAAGCGATGTGAGACCACGGTCGAGAGGGAATGGGAAGCGGTCTGAGACGGCCGGCAGGAGGAGAGTTCCCAGATTTAGTCTGCGCGCAGACCGAACAAGCAGCGACAAATCGACGCGCGTCACGTTCCCGAGTGGGCCACCAGAAACGCTGGCGAATGGAAGCGAGCGTACCCCGAACGCCGGGGTGGCCGGCTAACTTGGCAGAGTGGGCCCACTGAAGAACGGCCGGACGAGTAGGAACGGGAACGAACAGAAGGTTCCTAGGACAAGCTCGCGGCGACGGAGTGTGAGCGAGTGCTTGCTTTACCTGCCTCTCAATTCCCCAGACAGTCAACCCGACAACACGCCCCTCAGGGAGAATCCCCTCGGGGTCGGTGGAGACCTCAGAAGAACTGAAGAGACGAGATAAAGCATCAGGTTTGGTGTTTTTGAGCCCGGACGATAAGAAATAACAAACTCGAAACGAGCGAAAAACAGAGCCCAACGAGCCTGACGCGCATTAAGTCGTTTGGCTGAACGGATGTACTCAAGGTTCCTATGGTCAGTCCAAACGACAAAAGGAACGGTCGCCCCTCCAACCACTGTCGCCATTCGCCTAGGGCTAAGCGGATGGCGAGCAGTTCGCGATTACCAACATCATAGTTACGTTCTGACGGCGATAAGCGATGAGAGAAAAACGCGCAAGGATGGACCTTGCCGTCAGAGAGAGAGCGCTGAGAAAGAATGGCTCCCACGCCCACCTCTGACGCGTCAACCTCAACAACAAACTGTCTAGAGATGTCAGGTGTAACAAGAATAGGTGCGGATGTAAAACGATTCTTAAGAAGATCAAAAGCTCCCTGGGCGGAAACGGACCACTTAAAGCACGTCTTAACAGAAGTAAGGGCTGTGAGGGGAGCTGCCACCTGACCGAAATTACGGATGAAACGACGATAGAAATTAGCGAAGCCCAGAAAGCGCTGCAGCTCGACGCGTGACTTAGGAACGGGCCAATCAATGACAGCCTGGACCTTAGCGGGATCCATCTTAATGCCCTCAGCGGAAATAACGGAACCGAGAAAAGGGACAGAGGCGGCATGAAAAGTGCACTTCTCAGCCTTCACATAAAGACAGTTCTCCAAAAGGCGCTGGAGGACGCGTCGCACGTGCTGAACATGAATCGGGAGAGACAGTGAAAAAATCAGGATATCGTCCATGTAAACGAAAACAAAAATGTTCAGCATGTCTCTCAGGACGTCGTTAACTAGTTCCTGAAAGACAGCTGGAGCGTTAACGAGGCCGAAAGGAAGAACCCGGTATTCAAAGTGCCCTAACGGAGTGTTAAACGCCGTCTTCCACTCGTCCCCCTCCCTGATGCGCACGAGATGGTAGGCGTTACGAAGGTCCAATTTGGTGAAAAACCTGGCTCCCTGCAGGATCTCGAAGGCTGAAGACATAAGAGGAAGCGGATAACGATTCTTAACTGTTATGTCATTCAGCCCTCGATAATCCACGCATGGGCGCAGGGACCCGTCCTTCTTCTGAACAAAAAAAACCCCCGCTCCGGCGGGAGAGGAGGAGGAGACTATGGTACCGGCGTCGGCGAAACAGACAAATAATCCTCGAGAGCCTTACGTTCGGGAGCCGACAGAGAGTATAATCTACCCCGGGGGAGTAGTTCCCGGAAGGAGATCAATACTACAGTCATACGACCGGTGTGGAGGGAGAGAAGTGGCCTTGGAACGACTGAACACCGTGCGCAGATCGTGATACTCCTCCGGCACCCCTGTCAAATCGCCAGGCTCCTCCTGTGAAGAAGAGACAGAGGAAACAGGAGGGATAGCAGACATTAAACAGGTCACATGACAAGAAACATTCCAGGATAGGATAGTATTACTAGACCAATTAATAGAAGGGTTATGGCGCACTAGCCAGGGATGACCCAAAACAACAGGTGTAAAAGGTGAACGAAAAATTAAAAAAGAAATGGTTTCGCTATGATTACCAGAGACAGTGAGGGTTAAAGGCAGCGTCTCACGCTGAATCTTGGGGAGAGAACTACCATCTAAAGCGAACAAGGCCGTGGGCTCCCTAACTGTCTGAGAGGAATGTCATGTTCCCGAGCCCAGGTCTCGTCCATAAAACAGCCCTCCGCCCCAGAGTCTATCAAGGCACTGCAGGAAGCAGATGAACCGGGCCAGCGGAGATGGACCGGAAAGGTAGTGCATGATCTTGAAGGAGAGACCTGAGTAGTTGCGCTCACCAGTAGCCCTCCTCTTACTGATGAGCTCTGGCTTTTACTGGGCATGAGGTGACAAAATGACCAGCGGAGCCGCAGTAGAGACAGAGGCGATTGGTGATTCTCCGTTCCTTCTCCTTGGCCGAGATGCGGATACCCCCCAGCTGCATAGACTCAGCATCCGAGCCGGCGGAGGAGGGTGGCAGTGATGCGGCAGGTGGCAGTGATGTGGAGAGGGGAGCAACGGAGAACGCGAACTCCTTTCCACGAGCTCGGCGACGAAGATCAAACCGTCGCTCTATGCGAATAGCGAGAGCTATTAAGGAGTCCAAACTGGAAGGAACCTCCCGGGAGAGGATCTCATCCTTAACCTCGACGAGGAGACCCTCCAGAAAACGAGCGAGCAAAGCCGGCTCGTTCCAGTCACTAGAGGCAGCGAGAGTGCGAAACTCAATAGAATAATCCGTTATGGATCGATTCCCCTGACATAGGGAAGACAGGGCCCTGGAAGCCTCCTCCCCAAAAACAGAACGGTCAAAAACCCGTATCATCTCCTCCTTAAAGTCCTGATACTGGTTAATACACTCAGCCCTCGCCTCCCAGATTGCCGTGCCCCACTCACGCGCCCGTCCGGTAAGGAGAGAAATGACGTAGGCGATGCGGGCTGCGCTCCTGGAGTAAGTGTTGGGCTGGAGAGAGAACACCACATCACACTGAGTGAGGAATGAGCGGCACTCAGTGGGCTCCCCAGAGTAACACGGCGGTTGATCCTGGGCTCCGGAGACTCGGAAACCCTGGAAGTGGGCGGTGGATCGAGGTGGAGTTGGTGAACCTGTCTTGTGAGGTCGGAGACTTGGACGGCCAGGGTCTCAACGGCATGTCGAGCAGCAGACAATTCCTCCTCGTGTCTGCCTAGCATCGCTCCCTGGATCTCGACGGCGGAGTGAAAAGGGTCCGGAGCCGCTGGGTCCATTCTTGGTCAGATTCTTCTGTTATGTACTTGAGTGAAGACCCAAAAGCGGTTTTAACAGAAAACAGAGTTCTTTAATGAAAAAACAGGAATGGCATAAATCCTCTTCCGACGTTGTATAGTGCAGGATGCACCTGCCAGGCCGACTCCGACAGGATAGGACAAGGTGGAAGCAAACGAGACGATAGCTTGCTTCTGGCATGAAAAACACAAACAAGAATCTGACACTGAAAGTAGCAGGAACAGAGAGAGAAATAGAGACCTAATCAGAGGAGAAAGAGAGAACAGGTGGGAAAGGATGAATGAGCTAGTTAGGGGAGATGTAGAACAGCTGAAGAAGGAGAGACAGAGAAGGTAACTTAATAAGACCAGCAGAGAGAGACAGAGTGAAGAGAAAGGACAGGAACAGACATAATAAGACATGACAACAACACTGTCCATATGTAGCTCAGTTTTGGTCACAGGTCCAGGAATGGCTGAAGAATTGTAGCATTTACCTGGAGCTAAGCAACTAAAAATGTAGCATGGTGTGGTATGCCAATTCTGCTGCATCCAACATTGTACAAGATCACCTTTTCGACGTGACTTGTCAACTGATACAGTATTACCTGTCTCTCTGCTTGAAGCCACATTCATATATCATTTGGTTTTACCTGCCAACATACAGTTGGGCAAAAAAGTATTTAGTCAGCCACCAATTGTGCAAGTTCTCCCACTTAAAAAGATGAGAGAGACCTGTAATTTTCATCATAGGTACACTTCAACTATGACAGACAAAATTAGAAAAAGAAATCCAGAAAATCACATTGTAGGATTTTTTATGAATTTATTTGCAAATTATGGTGGCAAATAAGTATTTGGTCAATAACAAAAGTTTATCTCAATACTTTGTTATATACCCTTTGTTGGCAATGACAGAGGTCAAACGTTTTCTGTAAGTCTTCACAAGGTTTTCACACACTGTTGCTGCAATTTTCAAGCATTTCGCTACACTCGCATTAACATCTGCTAACCATGTGTATGTGACAAATAAAATTTGATTTTGATTTGATTTGGTATTTTGGCCCATTCCTCCATGCAGATCTCCTCTAGAGCAGTGATGTTTTGGGGCTGTTGCTGGGCAACACGGACTTTCAACTCCCTCCAAAGACTTTCTATGGGCTTGAGATCTGGAGACTGGCTAGGCCACTCCAGGACCTTGAAATGCTTCTTACGAAGCCACTCCTTCGTTGCCCGGGCGGTGTGTTTGGGATCATTGTCATGCTGAAAGACCCAGCCACGTTTCATCTTCAATGCCCTTGCTGATGGAAGGAGGTTTTCACTCAAAATCTCACGATACATGGCCCCATTCATTCTTTCCTTTACA
The DNA here is from genome assembly GCF_036934945.1 of Oncorhynchus masou masou. Lineage (NCBI taxonomy): Eukaryota > Metazoa > Chordata > Actinopteri > Salmoniformes > Salmonidae > Oncorhynchus > Oncorhynchus masou. The sequence goes on from NC_088237.1 coordinate 3,420,633, forward strand.
CGAATCAGTCGTCCTGGTCCCTTTGCAGAAAAACAGCCCCAAGGCATGATGTTTCCACCCCCATGCTTCACAGTAGGTATGGTGTTCTTTGGATGCAACTCAGCATTCTTTGTCCTCCAAACATGACGAGTTGAGTTTTTACCAAAAAGTAATATTTTGGTTTAGTCTGACCATATGACATTCTCCCAATCTTCTTCTGGATCATCCAAATGCTCTCTAGCAAACTTCAGACGGGCCTGGACATGTACTGGCTTAAGCAGGGGGACACGTCTGGCACTGCAGGATTTGAGTCCCTGCCGGCGTAGTGTGTTACTGATGGTAGGCTTTGTTACTTTGGTCCCAGCTCTCTGCAGGTCATTCACTAGGTCCCCCCGTGTGGTTCTGGGATTTTTGCTCACCGTTCTTGTGATAATTTTGACCCCACGGGGTGAGATCTTGCGTGGAGCCCCAGATGGAGGGAGATTATCAGTGGTCTTGTATGTCTTCCATTTCCTAATAATTGCTCCCACAGTTGATTTCTTCAAACTAAGCTGCTTACCTATTGCAGATTCAGTCTTCCCAGCCTGGTGCAGGTCTACAATTTTGTTTCTGGTGTCCTTTGACAGCTCTTTGGTCTGTTTGAGGTTGTGGACAGGTGTCTTTTATACTGATAACAAGTTCAAACAGGTGCCATTAATACAGATAACGAGTGGAGGACAGAGGAGCCTCTTAAAGAAGAAGTTACAGGTCTGTGAGAGCCAGAAATCTTGCTTGTTTGTAGGTGACCAAATACTTATTTTCCACCATAATTTGCAAATAAATTCATTAAAAATCCTACAATGTGATTTTCTGGATTTTGTTTCTCATTTTCTCAAGTGTACCTATGATGAAAATTACAGGCCTCTCTCATCTTTTTAAGTGGGAGAACTTGCACAATTGGTGGCTGACTAAATACGTTTTTTGCCTGCCCCACTGTAATTGATGCCAAATTGATACATTTGAGGTAAAAATATAGAATTTCAGGGTTCAGCAGATATCAAACTACACTGAGTATACCAAACATTAGGAACACCTAATATTGAGTTGCACCCCCTTTGCCCTCAGAATAGCCTCAATTCGTCAGGGCATGGACTCAACAAAGTGTCGAAAGCGTTCCACACGGATGCTGGCCAAATTAACTCCAATGCGTCCCACAGTTGTTTCAAGTCAGCTGGATGTCCTTTGGGTGCTGGACTATTCTTGATACACACGGGAGACACTTTAGCGTGCAAAACGCATGAGCGCTGCAGTTCTTGACACAAACCAGTGCGCTTGGCACCTACTATCAATGTTCCCTCTAATTTGATTTGTCATTGAGCAAATGTCAGGTCTGCTGAGTGCAAACTTGAACGTTGTGAAAATTCTGTGCAATTTCCAGAGCACGTTTATTGTGAACACTGAGGCTATACCCACTTTGTTAAAGTTTTAACATTGGCCAAATAAGCAAAATGTTTGATGCATGAAACCACTTTACAAAATAAAATATACTATTATTCACATATCATTATTACAGAGAATCAGACAAATTATGCTACCCTCTGCCTATTGGCTACTTAGCTTATTCAAGCCTGTCTCAAAATAGAACACCTCCCCTTTAAGCAAAAAAAAAGCTTTTTAACTGACTCACTTTTCAAAGTCTAGAAATGTACATGTTTTGTGCTCTTGTAGGAAGCAATCACTCCCCTATTGCTGACTACAAACTATCTTTAACTGGGCTCGTAACTTACTAACTAGCAAAGGATATTAACAAAATGTGCACACCTGGCTACATGCAGCTCTCGCTTTGATCTCAAAACAAGTGTATCTACTCACGACTGCTCATTCTGTAAACAAAGTCCAGTTTACCGGTCTGTGTAGAGTACGGGCTGAGTCGTGCGTGCTAATGCATTCTTACTCCAATGTGTTGTGCCTAAAACAAAATCTAGTTAGTTAGTTTTGTTCCTGTATGTTGCATTGAAAGTGGCTAATATTGAGTTGATTCGATCACAATTGCTACAGCAAAGGGTAACGTGGATAGTGTTAACAGGGAAAACTCTAGAACATTGGTCACCAAACTTTCCTGAGTCAAGATCACTTTCTTAGTTAAAATGCAAGCCGAGATCTACCACTCAGGTTTTTTTAACATGACCAATTAAATTGGTGAATTTTCCTCCTTCTCTCAAACTTTATTGCTCGGCAGAAGTTAAGCGATGCGAACAATAAACTGTTCCTTCTCCCTGAAAGTGATCTGACCTGACCTCGGCCCCCATTCTTCACTAAACCACATCTCTCCAACCTTATCATTGCCTGAAACCATGTGATTCCTCCTACAGATAACCATTAACTTCTGGTTTAGAAATCAGACTATGGCACTCAATATTTCAAATTCAGGAGTCAGAACCCATTCCATATACTTTCTTACTCATTCATTACTGCTGCAGTGCTTGTTGTAGTGCAGAGTTGAAATAGGAAGAATGCACATTTTATGGCTTATAAAATTATTGAATAGAAAGTGTTGATAGTGCTGAGTAAGAAGTTAAACATGAACTCAGTCATAAAAACAGCAGCTCTTTGCTGTGTTTGTTGACGGTCTCTCTCTAGTCATGGTTTTAAACATGTTGAAATCTCACAGTATCAACTTTGCTGTAGATTTCTTTTATGCCTGCTATGTTACTGCAGACACAGTAATCTGAGCCATCTGATTGGCCAGTGGCTTTTTTACAGAAATGTTTGGCGATCGACCGGTTGGTGACCACTGCTCCAGAAAGTTGAGTGAAGTTAAATCTCGTGTTTCTCTAAGTGGCTGATATTTCTTCTGCACGGCAGTCCCGGTGGAGCTGCGCAGCAGTCTTGGGGTTACTGCACGCACGCAGCTTAGAGGGAGCATTGCCTACTATCTTAGTCTGTTCAAAGGCACTTCTATATTTTTTCTAGTATTTGTATTTAATATGGATCCCCATTAGCTGCTGCCAAGGCAGTAGCTACTCTTCTTGGGGTCTGGCAAAATTAAGGCAGTTATACAATTTTAAAAACATTACAATACATTCATTACAGAATTCACAACACACTAAGTGTGTGCCCACAGGCCCATGCTCCACTACCACATATCTACAACGCAAAATCCATGTGTACTTGTGCGTATGTTATCATGTGTGGGTATGCATGTGTCTGTGCCTATGTTTGTGTTACTTCCCCCTGTTCCATAAGGTGTATTTCTTTACCTGCTTTTTAAATCTAATTCTACTGCTTGTGGATGTGGAACAGAGTTCCATGTAGTCATGGCTCTATCTGTGTAGTACTGTGCACCTCCCATAGTCTTTTCTGGACTTGGAGACTGTGAAGAGACCTCTGGTGGCATGTCTTGTGGGGTGTGCATGTGTGTCCGAGCTGTGTGCTAGTATTTTAAATAGACCGCTCGGTACCGTCAGCTTATCAACACCTCTTACAAAAATAAGTAATGAGGAAGTAAATCTCTTTTCCACTTTGAGCAATGAGAGATTGACATGCATGTCATTAATGTTAGCTCTCTGTGTACATTTAAGGGCCAGCCTTGCTGCCCTGTTCTGAGCCAACTGCAAGTGGCACCTGACCAAACGACTGAACAGTAGTCCAGGTGCGACAAAACCAGGGCCTGTAGGACCTGCCTTGTTGGTAGTGTTGTTAGAAGGCAGAGCAGTACTTTTTTATGGACAGACTTCTCCACATCTTAGCTACTGTCATGGTCCAAACATATTGATACGACACCCTCTGAATGGCACACCTACACAATCCGTGTCTCAATCCATGTCTCAATTGTCTCCAGGCTTAAAGATCCTTATTTAACCTGTCTCCTCCCCTTCATCTACACTGATTGAAGTGGATTTAACAAGTGACATCAATAAGAGATAGCTTTCACTTGTATTCACCTGGACAGTCTGTCAGGGAAGGAGCAGGTGTCCTTAAATGTTTTGTATGCTCATTGTATATACAGTACGTTAACAAAGCAATACATACCTTTGGATCAGGAGTTATCCGTTTTCAGCAGTTGATTTAAGCGATATAGTGATTCCGCAATTTAAAGTTTTGAGCTTTTGCTGCGGCGCGTTTGAGGTAGATGGTGGCAGATTGTGGCGAATTGCGTCATTCCGTCATTGTGCCAGACTATCGCAAGAGGGAATTAAAATGCTGATAAAGCTTTTTGTTTCTCTCCCTCTAAAAAACTAAATAATTAATTATAAAATAACAAGCTGGGTTTATTTACCACAGTGTGGAAAGAGCGATAGCCCAAAGTGTATATAAAGTGAGTTTCTGAAACACAAGAGTCATTCTTTGCTGATGTAAAGAAGAAACTGAATGAAAGAGTACAGTCAGGAAAAAACATTAGGCAAGTCATCTGTATGGGCCTCATTTATGCACATAATAGTAATAATAATGTATTTATTATTATTAGAATATTTTAATTTTATATAGGGCTTTTCATTACAAGTAGAATCTGTCGTTTCAAAAATAACAAATTAGGGATCAGGCAGTTCTTGGGTGACGGTCTTCCACAGCTTTAGATGATGGGCAGTTTGGAAAGGTAGTATCATGAGCGGTGGGAGCATCAATGGAACAGCAAGGCAGGGAGTTAGAAACATCTGACGAACAGGCCACAAAGTGCCACATTGGGCACCTCATCGTCTTCGATGTTCACAGCTGATCCTCTGTAGGTAGTCTGTATCATCCACTACTGAAATGTAGCACCCACCTGGGTGATGCTTCTGCGCCAGTAAGACCACCACACCTCAGCAATAGAATGGAAAAGTCCCCTATGATACAGTGATTCCACAATCCTGCATCCCTTCACACTGCAGTCCACCTCCCTCTAGGAACCAGGGCAAGTGGCCAAAAAGCTGATACTGTTGATCTGGTGTTGCTGCATCTTTCATATCATGTTAGCTAACCAAACCAAACCAAAATTGTTTTCATGACTCCTGACAATATGCTATTAATTCCTCTTTCCTGCATGAATTAACCTTACGCAGGCCATATAGGGTTATAGTTTATGATGAAAGCCTGAATTAGCCAACAAATAAAGCTACTGAAACAATAACTTGAAAACAGTTTATTTACTCAAACTTCTGCAAATTCCTGTGCAGGAAAAGTATGCCGTCTTCTCTCCGACACCAAAAATACAGCTGTAGGTGACGCTTTTTCCTTTGAAACCACACAATTACCAGGTGAAGAGTAGTCTGTTTGCTTGTTTCTAAGGCGAGTTTTGCATCTGAAGTGATAGAGAAAATCAATATCCCCAAGTGTTCTTTCAAAATAGTTGGCCTTATATTATCTGCAGTTTTGCACAAGAAACTGTCCCACTGCCCCACGCTGTGGTGAATAACACCTCTCCAAACACACTCACTCCTTTGTTTATGTAATCTGCTGAAAGGCACAAGTATCCTATTTATTTTTTTATTGTCAGTCCACACCATTTGTACTCCTACCCTCTGAGCGAGGGTAGGAGCGAGGTTTTAACCTTCTGAATTAATGAAGAATGATTATATTGAAGAAAGAATGTAAAAAGAAGGAAAACAAATGATCAATCAGCAGATAGAACAAACAAACAAACAAACAACGCGCTCATCCACAACATAGATAAGTATAATAAATATTGCTTATATTAAATATGAACACTGACAATTGTGAAATGTATGTACTAAGACAGAAGTTAATGTGTGTCGACCCACATTGTTAACTTATCTGATAGGGGAGCAGGGAGGAGTGATGAAGGTGTGCGTGCGTTAAAGTACCAAATGCTGCCCGCGGCCAGTGACGGACTTCTACGTCACACTGTTCTAAAAAATAAAATAAAGTTTTTAAATCTTAATTAATATACGCGCAATACCCCATAATGACAAAGCTAAAATAGTTTTAAAAAATGTAATCAATGTAAACCGGATGCGTTGAGCTCAATTTAGAGTCTCATAGGTAAAGGTCTGAATACTTATGTCAATAAGGTATTTCTGTTTTAAATTTGTATACATTTGCAAACATTTCTAAAAACCTGTTTTCGCTTTGTCATTATGGGGTGTTGTGTGTAGATTGATGAGGAACATGTTTTATTTTATCCATTTTAGGATAAGGCTGTAACGTAACAACATGTTGAAAAAGTCAAGGGGTCTGCACACCTTCCAAATGCACTGTATTACTACTACTGTAGACGCTGTGTTTTTATTTTTTAGAATGAACTACTGGGCTTACAGCAGTGATGGACATTGGTCACAAGTTCACACCTTGATGAGCCATTAAATTGGACAATAGCCAACCAATACTCTCATAATAGCTAATTGGTGACCAAAACTAATTTGAATGAGGGGTTGGTGTGAATGGTTTGTGTTCTTCAGGGGAAAAAATAAAATACATTCTTTAAAACAATAATAATCGTAAATAAAGGCCCAGATATAATATCAACAAAAGAACAGAGAATGGAAAATTTGAGTTAGAAACGACCAAATGTCAGCTTTTAACCATCCAAATAGATTTCTATTTTTGAAGGACATGTATTAACGGATGTTTTAGTACAGTAGGATATAGGCCTACATAGGCTACTGTAAAATGTATTTTCTTTTTTATATATAATCTCAAACTGCAGCTGTCAAATTATGTTTGCAGAAAATCAAGCACTAACACGGATTGTATTAACGGATGTTTTAGGTAGAGTAGAGGAATTCAATTGAATTTGAATCATGAAGTGTATTCATGATTGCATGGCATGCATTCATGATTGCATCTGTTCGGCTTCAAATACCTGTAACGGTCTGAGTGTAGTGGGTGAGGAGTCAGGCGCAGGAAGCATAGAGTTCAGGGGAGTGCTATTTTAATGCACAGAGAAACGGCGAACATAAGCCAACCCCCACGAAAACACAGGGCGTAATAAACAAACAAATGCCCCAAACAGGGGGACTTAAACTGTCCAGAAAAACCCCACAAAATGGGAAAACACAAAACCCATAGACGTGCACACAAGTACACCAAACGGACGGTCACAATAATTAATCCCGCACAAGGAACCAGGCGGGCCGGCTGACTAATAAAGCCTTACTACTAACTACCTAACTCAAAACAGGTGCACTCAATAAACACATAAGGAGGGGGAGGAAATAATCAGTGGCAGCTAGTAGGCCGGCGACGACGACCGCCAAGCGCCACCCGAACGGGAAGGGGAGTGTCCTTCGGTCGGAGTCGTGACAATACCCTGATTTTAATAAATGTAGTAGATTTGCTCAAAGATACCCTCTGATGATTTGAACAAACATTAACGGCAAGCACTGTAACACACTGTACCGTACCACTGTGTCGTGTCTTTGGCTATGCCAGATTAAGTGATATATGACATGCTGTTCTATTAAATAATTTCTCCGTAATTATTATCATCTGATTGAGCTAATCATGTAAATGTAATTAACTAGAGAGTCGGGCACCACAAAATAATATTTATAGAGCTGTTATCTTCCGAATAAACTCTTAAAGACCTAGTAATATTTTACATCAATAGCAGTCAATATTAATCGTCTTCTTAATTCAGTCTCAACCAAGAATTTACAACTTTCAGATATCTGCACGAACCCTGGCTAACAATTTGAATTGGCAATACAAAATTGGGTTTATCATTTATGTACTAAATACCTAACTAATCACACAGAATTACACATACACATAATTAAATCATAACTTGATTACAAATTACGTCATAAAGGAAAACGTCCCTAGCGAGCGGAACAGATATGACAGCTTGTTACACAAAGGAAAAGGGGCTGGGTTAGAGTGAAAGAGCGGGAAGACTGAGGGACACAGGGAGAAGCTATGCTATCATAAATACAGTATTTATTTACTCTGAGCTGAGCTTCGGTAGGTTGGTGGTAGATGGAAGGCCGTGTTGCCAAACCGAGTCCTTTGAAGAATGTCTCTCAATTGGATACGTTGTGGTAACGTCATTGTGTGGTAGACGGGATACTCTGTCTGTTCCTTCCTAACCTGCATTTGCATCTGCTGTTGCTTACTCAACATCTAGGAGGTATCACTTCTGTAGTGAATAAGAGTTCAAAGTTCATACCATTCGCAACAAAAGCTCACACTGATGATGGCTTCGTTCTGTAGTTATGATCTGAACCATTCTGGCATAGGACCGTCGTCCTACATCCTCGGAACAGAAAGTTATATTGTCGTCAAGGGCTTATATAGTAAGGGAGAAAAGGGCGTGTTTTATAGCCCATGTCCCTTCACAATGATTGAGCAGCCCTATCTTATGACAACCCACATCTCACATTTCAGAAGCTAAAATCACATTTCATCCCATCACAAATAATTTAATATTCAAACATTGAACAACAATTCCATTTGAATCCGATAACTTTGGTGTGTAGACTTTCCACTGTAGAGTACCATGTTCCATTGGTCGGATTACCAGAATATAGTTCATTTCCCCCCCCCCACCTTCTGACGTTCCCAGAATCTCTATGTTAACCAAGGGTTTTGCAAATGTAACCTCAGTAGGGTAGAGAGAGGAAAAAGGGGGGAAGAGGTATTTATGACTGTCATAAACCTACCCCCAGGCCAACGTCATGACAACTGTATACCGCACGCTATATCGCAGTATGATGCGACTTTTAATTCAAGAACCAATCGTTAATTGTATTTTCACTTTGGATGAATTGCGTGCCCATAGTGAACTGCATCCTACTCTGTCCTAGATGCTAATATATTCATTCATATTATTACTATTGGATAGACAACACTCTGAAGTTTCTAAAACTGTTTGAATTATGTCTGTGAGTATAACAAAACTCATAGGGCAGGCAAACTTCCAAACAGGAAGTGGAAATTCTAGGGCTGGTCGAATTTCAAGTCATTGCCTATCCACATCCAAACAAGATATGGATCTGTTCGCACTTCCTTCCACTAGATGTCAACAGTCAGTAGAACGTGGAATGAAGCCTCTAGTGTGATGTATGACCGGATGGGAGGAGAATGAGTCACTGGTCTGTCAGAATGCCTGGTTGCGCACATTTCTGTTGATAACGCCTGCGTTCCATGACTCTGTAGACAAAAACGAATGATATTGTTATTGGATATATTTATGAAAATAACATGCTGAAGATTGATTCTACTTAGTTTTACCAGTTTATTCGACCTGGAATATAACTTTTTGAAGGTTTAGTCCGAGTTCGCCTGGACCAGCGCCAGCTTTTAGACATGTGAACTAACCGTGCTAAGCAAAAGCAGTTAATTACACTAGTAATGGACATTATGGAACAAAACAACAATTTATTGTGGAACTAGGACTCCTTGCACTGCATTCTGATGAAAGATCAAAGGTACGGAAATATTGATGATGTAATTTCGTATTTCTGTTGACTCCACCATGGCGGAGAAATATTGTTACTTCTTAGCGCCTTTTTAGATTATTGCGTGTTATGCTTTTTTCATAACATTTAAAACAAATCTGACACGGCGGTTGCATTAAGAACCAGTGTATCTTTAATTATATGTAAAACATGTATCTTTTGTCAAAGTTTATGATGAGTATTTCTGTTATCTGACGTAGCTCTCTGTAATTACTCCGGCTATTTTGGAGGCATTTCTGAACATGGCGTCAATGTAAACCGAGATTTGTGGATATAAATCTACATATTATCGAACAAAACATAAATGTATTGTGTAACATGATGTCATATGAGTGTCATCGGATGAAGATTATCAAAGGTTAGTGATTAATTCTATCTCTAATTCTGCTTTTGTGACTATCTTTGGCTGGGAAAAATGGCTGTGTGTTTTTTTGGATTTGGTGGTGATCTAACATAAGTATATGTTGTGTTTTCAATGTAAAACATTTTAAAAATCGGACACGATGGGTAGATTAACCTCTAGCGTCGAGCAATCCAGTATCCGGGAGCGTAATCATAGCCTCAAGCTCATTTCCATAACGCAACGTTTCCTATTCATGAAAATCGCAAATGAAATGAAATAAATATATTGAAACACAAGCTTAGTCTTTTGTTAACAACACTGTCATCTCAGATTTTCAAAATATGCTTTAACCTCTTACACCTATGGTGGCGCTATTTCATTTTTGGAAGAAAAACGTTCCCGTTTTAAACAAGATATTTTGTCACAAAAAGATGCTCGACTATGCATATAATTGCTACTGTTCGAAAGAAAACACTCTGACGTGTCCAGAAATACAAATATCTTCTCTGTGCGTGCCCTTTAACGTGAGCTTCAGGCAAAACCAAGATGACTTGGCATCCAGGAAATGACAAGGATTTTTGAGGCTCTGTCTTTCATGATCTCCTTATATGGCTGTGAACGCAAGAGGAATGAGTCTGCCCTTTCTGTCGTTTCCCCAAGGTGTCTGCAGCATTGTGACATATTTGTAGGCAGATCATTGGAAGATTGACCATAAGAGACCACATTTACCACGTGTCCGCCCGGTGTCCTGCGCCGAAATTGGTGCGCAAAAGTCACCTGCCAGTATTTTTCCATGGGGCACAGAGAGAGAAGCAAGCTTCCACGAACTGCATGTCAATGAAGAGATATGTGAAAAAACACCTTGAGGATTGATTCCAAACAACGTTTGCCATGTTTCGGTCGATATTATGTAGTTAATCCGGAAAAAGTTTCACGTTGTAGTGGACTGCATTTTCGGTTCGATTCGGTAGCCAGGCGCAATGTAGAAAACGGAACGATTTCTCCTACACACAGACGCTTTCAGGAAACACTGCGCAACTGGTATGTGGCTGGGAGTCTCCTCATTGAAAACATCAGAAGCTCTTCAAAGGTAAATGATTTTATTTATTTGGTTATCTGGCTTTTGTGAAAATGTTGCGTGCTACATGCTACACAAAATGCTATGCTAGCTTTGCATACTCTTACACAAATTAGTCAATTTCTATGGTTCAAAAGCATATTTTGAAAATCTGAGATGACAGTGTTGTTAAGAAAAGGCTAAGCTTGAGAGCAAACGCATTATTTTAATTTTATTTGCGATTTTCAGAAATCGTTAACGTTGCGTTATGCTAATGAGCCTGAGGCTTAGTCACAATCCCGGATCCGGGATGGGGAGTTTCAAGAGGTTAAGCAAAGCTACACAAGCATTTGTGTAAGAGTATTGATAGCCTAGCATAGCATTAAGCCTAGCATTCAGCAGGCAACATTTTCACAAAAACAAGAAAAGCATTAAAATAAATTAATTTACCTTGGAAGAACTTTGGATGTTTTCAATAACGAGACTCTCAGTTAGATAGCAAATGTTCATTTTTTCCAAAAATATTATTTGTGTAAGAGAAATAGCTCCGTTTTGTTCATCACGTTTGGCTAAGAAAAAAAAACGAAAATGCAGTCACTTACAACGGCAAACTTTTTTCCAAATTAGCTCCATAATATCGACAGAAACATGGCAAACGTTGTTTAGAATCAATCCTCAAGGTGTTTTTCACATATCTATTCGATAATCTATCAGTGGTGGCAGCTGGCTTCTCATCAGAAGAAAACGGAAAAATACTGCAGCTGGAGATTACGCAATAATTGCGACGGAGGACACCAAGCGACCACCTGGTAAATGTAGTCTCTTATGGTCAATCTTCCAATGATATGCCTACAAATACGTCACAATGCTGCAGACACCTTGGGGAAAACGTGGAAAAGGTAAGCTGACTCCTAGCTCCTCCACAGCCATATAAGGAGTCATTGCCATGAGGCGGTTTCAAAAAATGCGGCACTTCCTGATTGTAGTTTTATCTGGGTTTTTTCTGTAACATCAGTTCTGTGGCACTCACAGACAATATCTTTGCAGTTTTGGAAACGTCAGAGTGTTTTCTTTCCAAAGCTATCAGTTATATGCATAGTCAAGCATCTTTTCGTGACAAAATATCTTGTTTTTAATACGGGAACGTTTTTCATCCAAAAATGAAAAGCGAGCCCCCTATATCGAAGAAGTTAACAAGATCATTATCTTTCATTTGCTTTATTGGACTTGTCAATGTGTGAAAGTTAAATATTTCCCAAAAATATTTTTGAATATCCCGCGCTGCCTTTTCAGTGGAATGTTGGGAACCCCTAGCCGTAAGAAGTTCAAATGACAATAAAATCATATAAAAAGTTAAGTCAATATTCTATTTTGAAAAGCAGATACTTCAATTTGAATATGTATCCAAATTGAAAGAGTGATTTGGTGCCGTGAACAAGTGACTGTGAATTTGTTTGTTGTACTTACGTGTGCTGCGAGTTTTGAAACGAGACATTTTAATGATCTGTGTCAGAGACGTGTGTATAGGTGGCAGGGAAGTCAGGCGCAGGAGAGTCAAACTGAGTGTAAAATGGAGTCTTTTAATAAATGTCCAAGTAACATGCTCCATAACACTAATAAGAAAAATGAATATAAACAAATATGGGTACGAAGACCCGTCGCACACCTATACAAATAAACACTACACTGACAATAAACAATCTCTGACAAAGACATGAGGGGAAACAGAGGGTTAAATACACAACAGGTAATGGATGGGATTGAAAACAGGTGTGTGGGAAGACAAGACAAAACCAATGGAAAATGAAAAATGGATCGATGATGGCTAGGAAGACCGGTGACGCCGACCGCCGAGCACCGCCCGAACAAGGAGAGGCAACGACTTCGGTAGAAGTCGTGGCAATCTGTTTCGATTTTTTTGCTTAGAGTTGTGAAACTGAACCACATACTTGTGAAAATTGCACAAGTGAATACATTTATGAATACATTTATAATCCTATAGAAAATTTGTGGGCAGAACTGAAAAAAGCGTGTGCGAGCAAGGAGGCCTACAAACCTGACTCCGTTACACCAGCTCTGTCAGGAGGAATGGGCCAAAATTCACCCAACTTATTGTGGGAAATTTGTGGAAGGTTACGCGAAACGTTTGACCCAAGTTAAACAATTTAAAGGCAATGCTACTAAATACTAATTGAGTGTATGTAAACTTCTGACCCACTGGGAATGTGATGAAAGAAATAAAAGCTGAAATAAATTTTTATTTTATTTTTATTTCACCTTTATTTAACCAGGTAGGCAAGTTGAGAACAAGTTCTCATTTACAATTGCGACCTGGCCAAGATAAAGCAAAGCAGTTCGACATATACAACGATACAGAGTTACACATGGAGTAAAACAAACATACAGTCAATACAGTATAAACAAGTCTATATACGATGTGAGCAAATGAGGTGAGATAAGGGAGGTAAAGGCAAAAAAGGCCATGGTGGCAAAGTAAATACAATATAGCAAGTAAAACACTGGAATGGTAGATTTGCAGTGGAATAATGTGCTAAGTAGAAATAGAAATAATGGGATGCAAAGGAGCAAAATTAATTAATTAATTAAATACAGTAGGGAAAGAGGTAGTTGTTTGGGCTAAATATAGGTGGGCTATGTACAGGTGCAGTAATCTGTGAGCTGCTCTGACAGTTAGTGCTTAAAGCTAGTGAGGGAGATAAGTGTTTCCAGTTTCAGAGATTTTTGTAGTTCGTTCCAGTCATTGGCAGCAGAGAACTGGAAGGAGAGGCGGCCAAAGAAAGAATTGGTTTTGGGGGTGACTAGAGAGATATACCTGCTGGAGCGTGTGCTACAGGTGGGAGATGCTATGGTGACCAGCGAGCTGAGATAAGGGGGGACTTTACCTAGCAGGGTCTTGTAGATGACATGGAGCCAGTGGGTTTGGCGACGAGTATGAAGCGAGGGCCAGCCAACGAGAGCTTACAGGTTGCAATGGTGGGTAGTATATGGGGCTGTGGTGACAAAACGGATTGCACTGTGATAGACTGCATCCAATTGGTTGAGTAGGGTATTGGAGGCTATTTTGTAAATGACATCGCCAAAGTCGAGGATTGGTAGGATGGTCAGTTTTACAAGGGTATGTTTGGCAGCATGAGTGAAGGATGCTTTGTTGCGTAATAGAAAGCCAATTCTAGATTTAACTTTGGATTGGAGATGTTTGATATGGGTCTGGAAGGAGAGTTTACAGTCTAACCAGACACCTAAGTATTTGTAGTTGTCCATGTATTCTAAGTCAGAGCCGTCCAGAGTAGTGATGTTGGACAGGCGGGCAGGTGCAGGTAGCGATCGGTTGAAGAGCATGCATTTAGTTTTACTTGTATTTAAGAGCAATTGGAGGCCACGGAAGGAGTGTTGTATGGCATTGAAGCTTGCCTGGAGGGTTGTTAACACAGTGTCCAAAGAAGGGCCAGAAGTGTACAGAATGGTGTCGTCTGCGTAGAGGTGGATCAGAGACTCACCAGCAGCAAGAGCGACCTCATTGATGTATCCAGAGAAGAGAGTTGGTCCAAGAATTGAACCCTGTGGCACCCCCATAGAGACTGCCAGAGGTCTGGACAGCAGACCCTCCGATTTGACACACTGAACTCTATCAGGGAAGTAGTTGGTGAATCAGGCGAGGCAATCATTTGAGAAACCAAGGCGGTCGAGTCTGCCGAGTCTGCCGATGAGGATGTGGTGATTGACAGAGTCGAAAGCCTTGGCCAGATCAATGAATACTGCTGCACAGTAATGTTTCTTATCGATGGCGTTTAAGATATCGTTTAGGACCTTGAGCGTGGCTGAGGTGCACCCATGACCAGCTCTGAAACCAGATTGCATAGCAGAGAAGGTATGGTGAGATTCGAAATGGTCGGTAATCTGTTTGTTGACTTGGCTTTCGAAGACCTTAGAAAGGCATGGTAGGATAGATATAGGTCTGTAGCAGTTTGGGTCAAGAGTGTCCCCCCCCTTTGAAGAGGGGAATGACCGCAGCTGCTTTCCAATCTTTGGGAATCTCAGACGACACGAAAGGGAGGTTGAACAGGCTAGTAATAGGGGTGGTAACAATTTCGGCAGATAATTTTAGAAAGAAAGGGTCCAGATTGTCTAGCCCGGCTGATTTGTAGGGGTCCAGATTTTGCAGCTCTTTCAGAACATCAGCTGAACGGATTTGGGAGAAGGAGAAATGGGGAAGGCTTGGGTGAGTTGCTGTGGGGGGTGCAGTGCTGTTGACCGGGGTAGGAGTAGCCAGGTGGAAAACATGGCCAGCTGTAGAAAAATGCTTATTGAAATTCTCAATTATGGTGGATTTATCAGTGGTGACAATGTTTCCTATCTTCAGTGCAGTGGGCAGCTGGGAGGAGGTGTTCTTATTCTCCATGGACTTTACAGTGTCCCAGAACTTTTTTGAGTTAGTGTTGCAGGAAGCAAATTTCTGCTTGAAAAAGAAATAGCATTAAGAAATCATTTTCCCTACTATTATTCTGACATTTCACATTCTTAAAAGTAAAGTGGTGATCCTAACTGACCTAAAATATGGAATTTTTACTAGGATTAAATGTCAGGAATTGTGATGAACTGAGTTTAAATGTAAATGTAGTTTAAATGTATTTGGTTGTATAAACCTTGCTGTCTCCCTCTACAACATTTGCAACATTGTTTCACTATTCAAATTCAATCTCCAGCTGTCCCATAGTAATGAACGTGTCAGGATGAGACAGGCAGGTAGCTTTTCTCAGCCAGTCAAAATCATGAATCAGCTGGCATAATTTTTATGGATATATGCAAATATAAAACATGCAGCTAGTTTGCAGTTTTTCCAGCTTCCATTTGAAGCTGGAAATTAGCTCATTGTTACGGATGTATGCAAAAAAAAATCACTAGAAAACAGTTTAAACAAATGCAAATGCAGCTACTTTACTGTTATTCTGGCTGCATGTTTTGACGTGACTGTAAACTAGCCGTAGTTGGCTAGCTAGCAACCAAGTGTTAAGAACGTTGCCAGCCAGTATGTCAATGGAACATTTAGAAGGAACGACTGGGTCGCGTCTCTAGCAACCGAATCGATAGAATGAACGACCAGCCGGCTTGGGTAGCAACCCTAGATATGTGTCGGGACTACAGTTGAAGTCGGAAGTTTACATAAACCATAGCCAAATACACTTAAACTCAGCTTTTCACAATTCTTATTAACACCCGTGCCAATATATCCTCCAAACACCGGCTTCGAGCGATTTATCACTTTTATATAACTGCTGAACACTGTAAAATTCTATATTCTTACATCATAAATGTGTCAATTGGCATGCATTTGTGTTGGAAGGTGAAACCAAATCAAATCATGAGGCTGTAAATAGTACATCATCCTCCATCAGCCAGTGTGTTTTGATAGTGACTTTTTCCACTTTGTCCTATCTGCTACCATTTCGAATGACCGTGTAGTGTACAATGCACTGCTGAAATACCTGGGTTATATTTAACAATATAGTCCACTCATTATTTCAGTTGAAAAGTCACATAGAAAATGAGATGTTATACATTGTTACATGGGGCAGAAATGGCATACACACTCCGTGCTACTGCAATACAATACCCCTTTTTTTAATGATTTGTCAATTCGTATGTTCTGTATTCAGTAAGAATAATTCAACTGTAAGACTGAAATAATTCTCAACACGCTCTCAACCTGACATTGAAAACAAAGCATAAAAAATGTGGTTTGCAAAACAAAAAGATCATGTCAAGAAAAATGTCAAGTTATAGCCTAATACTGTATGGAAAATTATATTTACCATCTACTATTCCTTTTCAAACACTGAAAAAAGCATTGTTTAGAAAATGTACCTTGCATTTTTTGCTATTGAATTAAACAAAATGTTCTCATGGTATTTCATGGAAAACATAAATGTTGCTTGAATGACTCAGGGGTGAAAGATGTGTTCAGCTCCAATGAATGCACAATCAAAGGTACTGAACAAAATACAAGTGTCATCACTTTTGTACTTTTTGAAAATATACCACTTACATCTGTAAAATGCACCAAAGTAATTGAAAACATTTTCAATATTTTCATTTAAGGGATAGTTCACCAAAATCAGGAAATAACATTTTGGTTACCTTTCCCTGTAGGCAGTCTATGTACAAGGTATGACAGCAATCCACAGTATCCCTTGACTTGCATTGGATTTGGACCACAAATGGTAAAAAGTTGGCATTTGGAAACAGTGGCCAGGTAAACAAAAGCAAATCATGGATTGCTGTCATACCTTGTCCATAGACTGCTTACAGGGTAAGGAAACCAATTAGTAATTTTGTAATTTGGGTGAACTATCCCTTTTTAAATGGAAGCATATACAGTGTGCAGGCCTTTGTGTTATTCTAATGTACCGTGCATTCGGAAAGTATTCGGACCCCTTGACTTTTTCCACATTTTGTTACGTTACAGCCTTATTCTAAAATAGATTTTCCTTTTCAATCTACGTACAATACCTCATAATGACAAAGGGAAAACAGGTTTTAGAAAATTTTGCAAATGTATTTATATTCATATTCAGACCCTTTGCTATGAGACTCGAAATTGAGCTTAGGTGCATCCTGTTTCCATTGATCATCCTTCAGATTTTTTTATACAATTTTCTTGGTTTCATAGCGTACTGTCTGGTTGAATATTTCTCCCCATTTGCTCTCCTATTGCAGTGTCGTACAGTGAAGATCACCATCCTTGGGGATGAGGGCGTGCCGGTGCAGGTGGACGGAGAGGCCTGGGTCCAGCCCCCGGGGTACATCAAGATTATCCACAAGAACCGAACGCAGACTCTCACCAGAGACCGAGTGAGTACACATCTATGGGGTCTCACATTGTAAATTACATTTGCATTGATGTTAGAGGAATTAAAGGGACCGTAGAGTGCTGAGTACCAGGCAGTTAGCAAGTTTTATAGACTACTAATGACCATCAGCAGTATCAGAGCTTGGAGAAGCCTAATTACCGTGACTACATGGTCACGTGGAATTTGACTGCCGTCATGACTAGTGATCGCCGGTGTAGCGCTAATACAGTCACCGTAACAGCTCTACTCATGCTATTTATGTTAGTACAGGGTGAGCTGCATAAAGTGGACTTCCTACTAAGGCACACCGCCACAGTGCTAACAGTATAACTCTGCTTCATAGGCATACACCGCCACAGTACAGTGGTTCCTCCTTTAAAAGTTGCGAGCTTACACCACGGGACTTAGAGGTACCCGGAGTCACGGCTTCATTGCTCCAGACCACCGCAAGGGGGAGTTAGAGCACTCATTATGCATTTGGGTCCCAAGGTTTCTATATGACCAGTCATATCGAGTGGTTCCAATGACGAATTTGACGCAAGCCACCCGTCCCTGGTGACTTTCTTCAGCAAAGATGGCTGACAAAACATTATGGTGGAAGCAAATTTAAGTAACTATAACATCATAGCGAGTCAAGCTAAAAATGTACACTTGAGAGGAATATGTTAGTTAACTTCTTGACGCTACCTATCCCGTTAGCGAGATAATTGTCATCAACAACTGCTGAATTGCATAGCGCCACGTTCAAATAATATTACTAAAAATATTTATATTCATGAAATCACAAGTGTAATATAACAAAAGACAGCTTAGCATTTTGTTAATCCACTTGTCTTTTCAGATTTTGAAAATATGCTTTACAGCGAAAGCAATCCAAGCGTTTGTGTAAGTTTATCGATCACTAGACAAAACATTATCAACACCTAGCATCAAAGTAGCTTGGTCACGAAAATTAGCAATAAAATTAATTGCTTACCTTTGATGATCTTCGGATGTTTTCACTTACGAGACTCCCAATTACACAATAAATGTTCCTTTTGTTCCATAAAGATGATTTTTATATCCAAAATACCTCCGTTTGTTTGGTGCGTTATGTTCAGAAATCCACAGGCTCGAGCGGTCACGACAATGCAGAAGAAAATTCCAAATAGTATCCGTAATATCCACAGAAACATCTTTATGTCCAAATACCTCCTTTTTGTTCGCGCATTTAGTCCAGTAATCCAAATGCACAAAGCGCGGGCACAAAGTCTGGACGAAAGTAAAAAAAGTTCCATTAAATTCGTGGAAACATGTCAAACGATGTATATAATCAATCTTTAGGATGTTTTTATCATAAATCTTCAATAATATTCCAACAGGACAATTCCGTCATTAGAAAGGAAAGAGAACGAACGTCGCGCTCACA
This sequence comes from Oncorhynchus masou masou, assembly GCF_036934945.1. NCBI lineage: Eukaryota > Metazoa > Chordata > Actinopteri > Salmoniformes > Salmonidae > Oncorhynchus > Oncorhynchus masou. The sequence continues at coordinate 3,439,666 of NC_088237.1, forward strand.
GCCTTGCGCGAGACTAAACTAATGTCTTTCAGCTTGACCAATTGTTGAAACAGCTTTTATTCAATCCCCTTTCACAATACAAGCCTGAAACAACTTCTAAAACTGTTGACATCTACTGGAAGCCTTAGGAAGTGCAATCTGACCCCACAGACACAGGGTATTGGATATACAATCATCTAAAAAAACTCCAAACCTCAGATTTCCCGCTTCCTGGTTGGATTTTTCTCAGGTTTTCGCCTGCCATATAAGTTATGTTATACTCACAGACATTATTGTAACAGTTTTGGAAACGTTAGTGTTTTCTATCCAAATCTATCAATTATATGCATATCCTAGCTTCTGGGCCTGAGTAACAGGCAATTTTCTCTGGACACGCTTTTCATCCAAACTTCCCAATGCTGTCCGCTATCCAAATGAAGTTAACAGAAAAAATGGCTGATAAATAGATAACGTGCCACAGAAAGCTGAATCAGCCCACAAGGTGTGCCGCAGTATGACACAACTTTTAAAGGAGGAACCAATGTCGCTGTGGGATCAGCAGAAGCATCAGGGTAGTTACAGGGATATAAGTTAGGTTACTTATATTGTGTCTTCCAACGCCCCTGGGATTATGTACATTTGCTGAAGCATTATGACAACTCAGCAACATAATGATAGGAATTAACTGTGTTGGGCTTGGGTCATTGTCTCAACGCTGCCTTATAATGCTGTGAAAGTATCCAGGAACCCAAATGATTTGGGTGGATTCCATCATCCTTATAAAATGAGTTTTGTTTCCAGAAGGTATCAAAATTGTCAATAAATGTTACACCCACAGAGCCGCAATTGTCTAGTAGCCAGTGATGGAGGGCTAAAAGTTTGCTGAAATGTTCAATGCCACGATTTAGGGAGGGCAGAGGGACAGATATTATGGGGCGTTTCTTTTTGTCAAGCAGTGACCCAATCAGTTCTTTAAAATCCATCTTCAGCTGTTCTGAGCTGCCCTTCATAATGTAATTGAATCTCACATGAACTATCATATACTTATTTTCCTGATGCTGGTTTATAATGTTTGGGAGCAGCTTATTGATGTCCTGTACACATGCTCCTGGATAGCACAACGTGTTTGCTCCAGGGACTGAGGCATTTCTCACCATTGAACTGCCCAATACAACGGCTGGAGAAGGGAATGGAGAAATCCACCCATTCCTACCCCTCACACAATTCGTTGAACCTTTCACGGTTCAAAGATTTGACATGATTTGTTTGTATAGTATTTGTATGTCTTGTGTGAATGTTGCTGTTATATTGCGGTCATATTTTTAATTGACGTATCGCATCTAACGTACCACAACTATAGTTCCCTCTGGGAAGAATGCAGCTATTCTATCCTATTCTATTCTATTCATCCTGTTGCCTGCTTGTTTCAGGCCTTCGAGAGCACGCTGAAGTCGTGGGAAGACAAGCAGAGGTGCGAGTTCCCCCGGCCGCTGCCCCAGTATGCATTGCAGCCGGAGATCGTATCCGAGGAAGAAGCCTCCCAGATTAACCTGTTTGGACAGGCGGCCGGCGCCCTCATCCACAGGTAAGAGAACATTGATTCATTAATAATACCATTGGATTAAAGCAGGGTATGGTTGAATTCCATTTAGATTGAAAATTGTCCTAGACCATGATATACAATTCCCTCGTGGTTTACCTAACGGCCAAACTATACAGGTAGTATGCCAAAAACATCACTTACAGAACGCTTGTGATATGCTTGCAGTGTAGTTTCCCAGTAACATTAGATATTCGATGTTGTGACGAACTGTGTGTGTTCCCAGTATCCGAGAGATCGCTCAGTCCCACCACAGTATGGAGCAGGAGCTGGCCCATGCCGTCAACGCAAGCTCAAAGGCCATGGACGTGGTCTACGCCAATTCCAAGAGCACAGGGGTACGTGGAGTTCCTGTTCTACCTTTTATACCTGTCAACCAACTTCTAGTAATACAGGGGTGCCCAACATACATGTGCCAAATGCGGGAGATCTTTTTTGGCTCATACGGTGCCTTCAGAAAGTATTCATATTATGTTGTTTACAGCCTGAATTCATATTAGGTATTAAGTGAAAACATGTTTTTTGACATTTTTGCAAATGTATTGAAAGGGAAATACAGAAATATGACATTTACAAAAGTATTCACACTCCTGAGTGAATAGAATCACTTTTAGCAGCGATGACAGCTTTGAGGTATTCTGGGTAAGTCTTGAAGAGCTTTCCACACCTGGATTGTGCAACATTTGCCCATTATTCTTTAAAAAATTCTTCAAGCTCTGTCAAATTGGTTGTTGATCATTGCTAGACAACAATTTTCGGGTTATGCCATATATTTTAAAGTATATTTACAGTACTAGTCAAACATTTGGATACACCTATTCATTTAACCCTACTTAGGGTTTTTCTTTATTTGGACTATTTTATACGTCGTAGAATAATAGTGAAGATATCAAAACTACGAATGAACACATATGGAATCATATGGAATTTATATTAAAATCACCCAAGATAAATACATCTATCTGTGGCCTGGTCAAACCCAGTACATAAGTCATCCAAATATGACACCTTAGAGCTAGGAGGTCTATACACACGCCCTACCAATATATGGCTGCCTGGTGAGGCAGATGTACTTGAGCCCATAGTGCCTCTACTTGACATACATTAAGGTCATCCCTCCTCTTAAAAGGTATATGATTCTGAATGTACAGTGCTACACCCCCACCATTCCTATTCCTGTCCCTTCTCAGTAGACTATATCCATGAATGTTAATTTGCCCATCATTTACAGAAGAATCTAAATGCGTTTCGGTCAAAGCCAAAATGTAAATGTTATTTACGTTGACCAAGTTAAAAACCTCATGTATTTTGTTAGGAAGGCTAGATACATTAACCTGAGCTATATGCAACCCTTTCCTTGTCAAGTGAAGATCAATAGAGGATGTATTCACTATAGTTGTAGTTGTCATGATACACTACATTACAACACACAAACTCAAATTTGAACATTAAATTAAAATATCCAGGGAGTTACTCTAGACTCCTGATACAACTGCCCGTTGATATAAACTTTATCCATCACCATGGAGACTCGTTGATTCAGGCAACGCTTTTCCTTCATGATGGGATATAGTTTTTTTCTTCATTCATTGATCATTCATTCCAAAATCTGTGTTTCTGAGTTCTCTGCCCATGTTCTTCATCATTTCCTTTTGCTCAAAACATCAATAATAGCCCGTGGCCTATTTCCAGAGGCCTTACCTATTCTATGGACTCTGGAGAAAGTGACATTACGCACAACATCAGTGGGCAGTTTTAGTTGAGTTGACATAAAGTCTCGGACTGTGTCCTCACAGCCTCTGCTGTTGTCATTCTCCGGTATCCCTGAAAATATGAGATTGTCCCGCATTGATCGACACTGTACATCAAGCAAGGTTTCTTTAAGTTGTTTGTACTCCCTTTGCACTCCCTCCGCCTTGCTATGAACAGAGTCTACAGCACCTTTCAGTGCCGTGTTCTCTTTCCTTAGATCATCAATCTGACGTTGGCTGAATTCTAGACTAGCACATAATGCATTGATGTCCTCTCGTAATATATCCAAGATATCAAGTTTGGCAAGCCTTTCATTGATGGATTTTAACAAGTCAACATCCATATCAGTAAACCTTTCCCCACTCGCCACACGCGTCCTCTTACTAGGGGATGGTTTGGTTCCAACGTTGATACCTATTGGCCAACCTGGTTTTGGTTTGTTTTGTTGATTGGGTTGGTTGTCCTTAATAAATGGACATTTTGGATATATATGGACGGAATTAATCGTACAAAAGGACCAATTGTGATGTTTATGGGACATATTGGAGTGCCAACAAAAGAAGCTTGTCAAAGGTAATGGATATTTTATATTTTATTTCAGCGTTTTGTGTAGCGCCTGCGACGCTAGCTCTTTTGTTTACTACTGGTGCAGATGGGTGCATGCTATCAGATAATAGTTTCTTATGCTTTCGCTGAAAAGCATTTTTTAAATCTGACATGTTGGCTGGATTCACAATGAGTGTAGCTTTAATTGAGTATCTTATATGTGTGATTTAATGAAAGTTTGAATTTTATAGCATTTTATTTGAATCTGGCGCTCTGCATTTCCCCTGGCATTTGGCCAGTTGAGGTTATAAACCTCTTAAAGCCAGGGGGCAGAATTTTCACTTTTGGATAAATAGCATGCCCAATTTCAACTTCCTGCTACTCATGCCAAGAATATAAGATATGCATATTATTCATATAATATGCATTCATTATTCAAGCCCGCCTGTCCAACATCACTACTCTGGACGACTCTGACTTAGAATACGTGGACAACTACAAATACTTAGGTGTCTGGTTAGACTGTAAACTCTCCTTCCAGACCCATATCAAACATCTCCAATCCAAAGTTAAATCTAGAATTGGCTTCCTATTTCGCAACAAAGCATCCTTCACTCATGCTGCCAAACATACCCTTGTAAAACTGACCATCCTACCAATCCTCGACTTTGGCGATGTCATTTACAAAATAGCTTCCAATACCCTACTCAACAAATTGGATGCAGTCTATCACAGTGCAATCCGTTTTGTCACCAAAGCCCCATATACTACCCACCATTGCGACCTGTACGCTCTCGTTGGCTGGCCCTCGCTTCATACTCGTCGCCAAACCCACTGGCTCCATGTCATCTACAAGACCCTGCTAGGTAAAGTCCCCCTTATCTCAGCTCGCTGGTCACCATAGCATCTCCCACCTGTAGCACACGCTCCAGCAGGTATATCTCTCTAGTCACCCCCAAAACCAATTCTTTCTTTGGCCGCCTCTCCTTCCAGTTCTCTGCTGCCAATGACTGGAACGAACTACAAAAATCTCTGAGACTGGAAAAACTTATCTCCCACACTAGCTTTAAGCACCAACTGTCAGAGCAGCTCACAGATTACTGCACCTGTACATAGCCCCCCTATATTTTAGCCCAAACAACTACCTCTTTCCCTACTGTATTTAATTTATTTATTTTGCTCCTTTGCACCCCATTATTTTTATTTCTACTTTGCACATTCTTCCATTGCAAATCTACCATTCCAGTGTTTCACTTGCTATATTGTATTTACTTTGCCACCATGGCCTTTTTTTGCCTTTACCTCCCTTATCTCACCTCATTTGCTCACATCGTATATAGACTTGTTGATACTGTATTTTTGACTGTATGTTTGTTTTACCCCATGTGTAACTCTGTGTCGTTGTATGTGTCGAACTGCTTTGCTTTATCTTGGCCAGGTCGCAATTGTAAATGACAACTTGTTCTCAACTTGCCTACCTGGTTAAATAAAGGTGAAATAAATAAATAAATAAAAATAGATGTGGATAAAAAACCCTCTGAAGTTTCTAAAACTGTTTAAATCATGTCTGTGAGTATAACAGAACTTATGTAGCAGGCAAAACCCAGAGGACTAACTGTTCAGAATTTTTTTTCTCCCCATCTCTCTCCCCTATTTTGTCTTTTGCCATTGGATATTTAATATCAATCTATTTTCAGTTCCTACCGCTTCCACACGATGTCGCCAGTCTTTGAATATGGCTGAGATTATTCCTTTGTTTTATCAGGAAGTAGGCCAACTCGGAACTGGGGACACTTTTGTGAGTTGCACAAGATGTGAAGAGCAGAGCTTTTTTCTTTTCGTTCATGTATTGAATACAGATTGCCCCATCTACAATTTGATCGATTATTAACGTTTAAAAATACCTAACGTTGTATTACAAAAGTAGTTTGAAATATTTTGGCAAAGTTTATAGGCAACTTTTGAAATATTTTGTAGTGACGTTGCGTTTTTCTAAGCTGTTTTTTTATGGATCAAACGCGCTTAAGAGAATCTGTCCACACCTCCTGACCTCAACTCCTCCTTCGTCTAATCTACAAATGCCCATTTGTCTCCCCTGTTTCCCATGTTGCTCTCATCCCCCCAACACATTCAACTAACATTCCAAAGCCATCTGTCTTTCTTTAGAGAACCATTAACTTCTGACATAAAACCCATTCTCTTTCATTTCCTATCATTACTTTACTATCTCAATGATCAAAGTTTAGCCAATTCCATCAATACATTTTAGAATAAGGCTGTTACATAACAAAATGTTGGAAAAAGTGAAGGGGTCTGAATACTTTCTGAATGCACTGTACATCTTAAATTGTAAAATGTAATTATGTTTTGTGATTTGATGATTTGTGTCTAGGGATTAAGCCCGTATGGGCTGGCACTAAATGGTGTGCATGTATGACAATCAATCAGTCAAATATATACACAGTCACACACATTTAATGCACATTGTACCCCTGCTTCTGTGGTTTGTAATGTGTTTGTGTTCGTCTCTGTTCTACGCAGGGTCTGAACTGCAGTGTTGTGGTTCAGATGGTCAGTAACGTCAAGGCCCTTCACAGTGAGACAGAGCTGCTACTGGCAGGCAAGATGTGCCTGGTAAGTCTCAAAGCTGTTGTCTGCCTGTCTGTCGGTCTGTCTGTTTGTGTGTAGGTGCAGCTGCATGTGTCTGTGTGTGGGGGGGTTATTATGCTTTTGTAAATGGGTATGTCTTTTCAGCAGTTGGATCCTCCTCAGAAGGAGCAGTTAACTGGAGCCCTGGGAACTGTGGCCCAGCAGCTACGCAGACTCCCAGACATACCCTGGCTGTGTCAGCTCATCGAACCTGGGGATGATGAGGTAGATCTAGATGCGACCACAAACACACAATCACTCACACACACACTATACACACCAGCCGCTTACCTCAGTGCTTTTCTATCTTAGTCCCAGTCCAGTAATACCACACCTGATTTTACCCATTACACTTGTGGGAATTGGCCTATATGGATAGGGCTAAAATGAAATGTTTCTTAGAGAAGTGGAAATATGGAAAGCATCTATAACCATGGTAACAATTCAAAGGGAACCGTTTGAAGATTATGGGGAAATTATTAGACTAAAGAGGAGAACTCAACAGTTCACCTGACAAAAGACTGAATCCAAGCATTACGCTGTTGATTTTATGTGCATTTGTAGTTGTTTTCTTTGGAACATATCGCTGCATCACCGCCTACACAATTACTGTTGTTGTTTCCACAATCCACAAACGGTCCATTATAAATCGCAATCTGGTAAAGTGGGCATAATTTGAAAGCTTGTTCTATTGCCAACATGACTAGCTAAATTATAAAATACGATCTTACAGTGTTAGGCTTTCATTTGGAGGCTACTTCTTGTTGTGCACGGTGCTCAAGTTCAGAACGGCTGTCAGTCAAAACCAATACAGGTCTTTGAAGCAGAGACCCCGAGCTCTGACGTCATGTATAGCATGTTACTGTATAGCCACTGTGTTCCCATTTAGGCACTTATCAGTGTCCAAATCTACTATTTTCAACCCGTTTACAGGTACAAGTGTAAATGGGCTACTTAATCAAGATCTTGGTAATTGATTAATTGAATCAGGTCAGTGTGTTAGTGCTGGGCTAGAGGAAACTGTTCAACTCTGTGGGTCCATAGTACTGGACAGTCTGTATCACCCAATGTCTAATCTGTCTGGCTGTCTTTCTCTCTAACATACCTGTCTGTCTTTCTCTCTAACATACCTGTCTGTCTGGCTGGCTGGCTGGCTGGCTGTCTAACCTGGCTGTCTAACCTGGCTGTCTGTCTGTCTAACCTGGCTGTGTTTCTGCAGGGACACCTGACGGATTTCTCCAAGCGCAGCCGCAGTGCCAAGTTCCGTCTCGTCCCCAAGTTCAAGAAGGACAAAAACAACAAGAACAAGGAGGCCTGTGCCACTCTCACACTGCCAGGTACTATCTACCTCTCTTTTTCTCGCACTCTCTGTCTCTCACACAGGAATTACTCTGGAATACTGTATTAAATCATGTTTGGACAATGACGAATCATGGTCAACACTCTTTAAAAATCACATTCAATTCTTTCTGAGGTCGCCACAACATTCCACACACCATCATCACTGTAATGGTCAAAGTTAGGATTTAGGGTAGGTTCATCTTATCCTAGAGCTGCGGTTAAGGGCTGTGCAGGGTTGTGGCGTCTCTCTGTGGTGTCTTTCCTTGGTGTGGTTGGGGGTCTGAAGGGGGTCTTGCTTTCTGCAGTGCACCAGTGGGGCACAGAGGAGGTAGCCGCCTGGCTGGAGCTCATCTGTCTCACCGAGTACAAGGAGATCTTTATTGGGCACGACGTGCGCGGCGCCGAGCTGCTGCACCTGGAGAGGAGGGATCTCAAGGTACTACACACATACAGGCTGTCCCAAATATCTATCCTTCTTCCCAAAGTGTGCACTTGTTTACTTCCCTTCACTGATTTGTAAGGAAATTAGTGCCATAAGAAACTCCCACTAGCCCATGCCTCCACCAATCCAATGCTTTTAGGTTTGTGTAGTGAAAGTAGTGAAAGAGCAGTGATGGGAAGTAGAGAACTACATGTAGTTTAACTAGTCATTGAATTACATTTTGCTGTAGCTTGGTGGTAGTTTAACTAAATTCAAATATTTGTAGTGTTTTCAGTAGTTAGTTATTTTTTTGCTGAGTAGCTAAATACTGGAACTACACACTTCCTTTTTTGCAAAAAGAACAGAAAATACGGGTAAAGTAGGCAAAATTTCAAATCTTTTTCGGCATCAGACCTGCCTAATTTTCACTTGAAACATAGTTTTTGTGTTTAAAAGGCAAAATTACACATTATGTTAACATCTGACTCCAGAGTGTACTTTGTAATTTATGACATTTCAGATTTAGATATGGTCATTTTTCATAAAGCATACTGAACAAAAATAAAAATGCAACATGTAAAGTGTCAGTCCCATGTTTCTTGAGTTAAAATAAAAGATCTCAGGAATGTTCCTTACGCACAAAATGTTATTTCTCTCAAATTCTGTGCACAAATTTGTTTATATACCTGTTTAGGGAGCATTTTTCTTTTGCCAGGATAATCCATCCACTTGACAGGTGTGGCATTTCAAGAAGCTGATTAAACAGCATGCTCATTACACAGGTGTACCTTGTGCTTGGGACAATAAAAGGCCACTCTAAAATGTGCCGTTTTGCAACAGATGTCTCAAGTTTTGAGGGAGCGTGCAATTGGCATGCTGACTGCAGGAATGTCCGCCAGAGCTGTTGCCAGATAATTGAGTGATAATTTCACTACCATAAAGCAGCCTTCAGTGTACGTTCAACCAGCCTCACAACCGCAGACCATGTGTATGGCGTCCTGTGGGCGAACTGTTTGCTGATGTCAACGTTGGGAACAGAGTGACCCATGTTGGGGTTATGGTTGGGCAGGCATCAGCTACGGACAACGAACACAATTGCATTTTATTAATGGAAATTTCAATGCACAGAGATACCGTGATGAGCTCCTGAGGCCCATTGTCATACCATTCATCCGCCGCCATCACCTCATGTTTCAGCATGTTAATGCATGTTGAAAAGGTATCTACACAATTCCTGGAAGCTGAAAATGTTCCAGTTCTTCCATGGCCTGCATACTCACCAGACATGTCACCCATTGAGCATGTTTGGGATGCTCTGGATTGACGTGTACAACAGCATGTTTAAGTTACTGCCAATATCCAGAAACTTCGCACAGCCATTGAAGAGGAGTGATACAACATTCCACAGGCTACAATCAACAACCTGATCAACTCTATGCGAAGTGGATGTGTCACGCTGCATGAAGCAAATGGTGGTCACACCAGACAGTGACTGGTTTTCTGATCCACGGCCCTACTTTTATTACATTTTTATACCCCCTTTTCTCCCCAATTTCTATCTTGTCTCATTGCTGCAACTCCCCAACCAGCTCGGGAGGCAAAGGTCTTGTCTTGCGTCCCCCGAAACATGACCCGCCAAACCGTGCTTCTTAACATCCGCCCGCTTAACTTGGAGGTCGGCTGTGTCGGAGGAAACACTGTTCACCTGACGACCGAGGTTAATCTGCCCGCCACAAGGACACTGCCCAAGATCGACCCTGGGTCTGAAGTGAAGCCTATAGCACTGTGATGCAGTGCCTTAGACCGCTGCGCCACTCGAGATCCCCCTAGTTTTTTATTTTTTAAAGGTATCTGTGACCAATAGATGCAGAACTGTATTCCCAGTTATGTGAAATCCATAGATTATGGTTTAATGAATTTATTTCAATTGATTGATTTCCTCTTTTGAACTGTAACTCAGTAAAATCTTTGAAATTGTTGCATCTTGCGTTTACATTTTTTTTTCAGTATAGTTTGGATGTAGTGAACTACTTGTTGAAAATTACTTTAGTTAAGTAAACTGTTTCTTAAGGGTAGCTTTATTGTAGCTTAACTTATTCCAGTGTGAAGTAATTGGTAGCTTGGTAAACTATATTTTCAGAGTAGCTTCCCCAACATTGTGAACGAGTGCACACGTCTTGTGAAAGGATATTTTAGTGGGACGCAACCATTCTTTCAGGTGCCAGGTAGAGCTTTCTTATGTTTCACTACTATGGGGCTTTACCACGGGTGTTTAATTTAACTCCCTGTTCATTGATTTAAGTTATTTGTAGTCTATAAAGAGCTTGGTTGTCCCTGCCAGGTGACATCTGGAAAAAGTTCTGACCCTACATGGTACATGGGTCCACTTGTGTGTCCTGGTGTTTGATCTAATTTGTGTGTGTGTGTGTCCATCCATTGCAGGACTTGGGGGTGACGAAGGTTGGCCACATGAAGCGTATTCTCCAGGGTATCAGAGAGTTGAGTCGCAGCAGCACTGCCAGCGAAGCCTAGGCTCTCTCCTGTACAACTGTGTGTGCTGCACCAGACCCTCTACCTAAACTGACTGTACCCAGCCATGCTGTACCCACACATACCGAGCCTTGAACAGCTTGAACCCAACGGGACCTCTATACACTCAAATATGGATATGAGTTTAGTCAACCAATAAAATTTACCACAGTGCCTTTCTTCACACCCCATCTCTGCAGCGTCCATGTCTGGGATCAACCAACTGAACTGCAAACGGAGGAGGCCAAACCACTATCGCCACTGGGGAGGGGTGTTCAATGATGTCAGTTAAGAGTGGAAGGTCAGGAGAGATTGCAGAGAATCCAATCGGGCTGACTACCAGGAACAAAGTCTGCTGACAGAAAAACTCAACTACCCAGAATGCCTTATCAACAAACCAGCGCCAGACTCCACCAATTAACGTTTGACCAATTGACCTTTTTAAACAGTTGATACATTTCAGAAGCTTGTTTGCCAAGTCAAGGAAGATTCAGAAACTAGCAAGGCTGCATCTCAAATGACCCTATTCCTCATATAGGACATTATTTTTGACCAGACCTTCATAGGTCAAGAGGTAATGCACTGCATGATACTCGGAGGTGTCTGTTGAACATATAGAGTGGGCACCATAGGTTATATTTCCATAGTTTCCACTGACTGGATCATGGAAAAGACTTATGGAAGAGGCTGAGTTTTTGTATTGAAATATGCATCTATTTATTTCTTATGCGTTGTACTGGATATGTTGAGTTTGAATGTGTTTGAACCAGGATGTTTCTGAAAATGACATGGGATGCCAGGTAATATGTTCCCAAAAGAAAAACAGATAGACTGGAAGAGGTCTGAACTACAAGGATAAGCAGCGACAATCAACCAATCACTCCAACAACCTTCAGCCTTTTCCCAGGTGCATGTGTAATTTCTCTTTCTCCTCCATCTCTCATCGTCCCTGTCCTTTTTATATGAATAACAATTACAATTCTAACTACCAAGGTTGAATGCGGGGCTGGTAAATTAGACGAAAGCGACGACATTGCTTTGTCACCAAATGTCATTTTAGAGCTTAATGGGCCCCCGATGTTCGTGTTTTTTATTGCACATCAGAGATTCAGGTAGTCTCCCCATTTCAAAAGGTTTCCCTCCTACTGAACACAACACTTATGTATTGTAGGGAAAAGCCAAACTTGACCATGCCTTAAATAATCTACAAACGGTCACATATCAGGCAGATCTCTTGGTGTGTGGAGCATGTTAATAAGATAATTTTTCGAACACTGCCTTAAGATTATTCACCTCGGTTAAAGTAGTTTCCCGGACCCAGGTTAAGCCTATTTCTGGATTAAACAGGCACACTCAATGGAGAATCTACCTCGAAAGTGCTTTTTAGTCCAAGAGTGGGCTCAATCTGGGTCCAAGAAACTGTCCGGTAATGTTTAAGGCCTCTGGTTTTTCCTGACCACGTTATATCCTGAAACTCAAATCAACCACTAGTCCCTACCCCTGTGGGCATTTGTGTAGATATGACAGGATTGGATCGGTCAATAAGCAATATGGTGGCAGCTCAGTTTTGACCCCCGACAGGCCAGGTGGAATTGTCGCCAATTGCTTATACCTATCCTCTTAGGTCTGCACAAACGAATAGGAGGTAGGGATTAAGGGTTTATTTGGAATTCGGTAATATCTAGGGTATAATAAGTATGGCCCAGTGTTCTTCCTGGTTAAGTCCCTGGGTCAGGAGACACTCTTTGGCCTAGTCATGTTCTCTCCCACTCAGTCCCATGTGGATGTCCAGGTTCTGTTTTATGTCTGGCTGTGCAGTGATGCAATTGTTTTCATTATGGTCTGTATGGTCATATAATTTCCCTCCTCGCAACCTTTGGGGTTGTCCCTTTCTTCTTTGCTTGTCGAGAACCCCTGGGAAGCGGTCTCTTCCGTTCCAGTATTTATTGATAATTTATACATTAGAAATAATACTGTATGCTATACCTCTTTTTTCCATGTACATAAGCCCGACCCACTTGGTTGTAAATATGTCTGTCTTGTATATTGAAATACCGCCATCCTGTAATAAAAATGGTATATGTGTGAGTTGGGTCTTTGGATGTGTTTATTTAGTCAATACCATCATGTGGATTACGTTCAAGATTTCAATGTTTAGCCATGTTTAAAAATGTTTAGTTCATAAATTGAAGGTCCAACATTGTTTTTAACATGTATACGGCTTCCCTGACCAGAACTATGGCAGAACATTTTTTTTTTCATAAAGACATTCAGTCTCATGTTACTTTAGAAGCAGACATGACAAATTAATAGTATGATGAATAGCGCAAAACTGTTGAGTGCCTTGAACGCTGCCCTGGCCAGTGCCAATGATTCACTATGTCAACATTTAGGAATCAAGTTAAAGATCAATATCTGAGCTTGTGGGGAAAAGCCACCATTTTAGCAGACACCCACAGAAAACGGTAGGTTATTTCTCATAACTACATCTTGATTAGTAATCTGAAGGGGTAATGTGTGCTCCAGGCACAGAGTAGATATCTCAAAGTATGTACTACATGGACACTGATTAAATAAAGACAACAATAGGATTCTCAGAAATTCAGACCACAACTGCTAAAGGATTAGCACTGTCAATTTGGTTGTTTTACCAAGGAAATTCTATGTGGTAATATGGATAAAGCAGTCCTGGATTACTATTCCAGTTCCTGCCTTTCTTACCATTTTGTATACTTGTGTCCACACAGAAAAGTCTAGCTGATCCCAGTTCACCCCTTCAACTTCTACCTGGAGCGGAGGAATGTCACAGTCTGACGGTTGGCTCCTTACAGTACTTCTGGTTTCTGTCTGTTCCCTGTTTGAATCAAAAGGTAACACCTCACCTTGTAGTCAGAGTGGAACGTGCCCATTTATTGTACTGTATTTGCAATCTTGAATTAAACCACCTCAATTCCAGCTTACTAGATACTTATTGAGATATTTACGTTTGTGATGGGTGTCATACATTAAAATATAACTAAATTCAGTGATATGATTAAGCTACACAACTAAAACCAGCAAATCTCTGCTCTTGAGGCCCTTGTCAATGTCTGGGTTGCAGATGTGAGTATTGTATATGAATGCCACTTAACAGACACTTTTTTTCAAAGCAGCTTACATATGCCAACATGTTTTATGTGTTGTGATCACTGTGAGAATTGAACCCACATCCCTGCCATTGTTAGTGTCATGCTCTTACCAACTGATCCACACAGGACTAAAGCATTGTGCCCGCTCTGGGGTGAAGTTTCCCCTAGGTGCAGATCTAGGATCAGCTTCCCCTCCCCCAATCTTAACTTTAACCATAAGTGGGGAAAATGCTAAATTGATTCAAGATCAACGTCTAGTGGCGACTTCACCCTACTCCGTTGTACCCAGTGTTTCTGGAGCAGAGGGATGCAGGGCAGCTGCTCCGAGGGCCCCGGCGGCCCAGGGCCAACTTCTTCCTTGAGGAGATGATGCCCGGCAACCTGGAGCGGGAGTGCTATGAGGAAACCTGCTCCCAGGAGGAGGCTGCTGAGATCTTCCAGACCAAGGAGAAGACGGTACTAGAACAGCACCATCACATGAAAGCTCTGGTCCAGGGAATGTGCACTGATGCCCTGGACCAGAGCTTATGAACGCTCTGTTTATACTTTGCGCTAACATGTGTCCTATGTCCAGATTATGCCCTCATCTGGTCACAGTGGACCAATAATAGATACATTTTAATACCATGTGTAGGCTCACCGAGCCTTGAGTAGATAGTGATTGGATCATCTTGACTGGAAGACAAACTTAAGGTTACTTGCGTAACCCCGGTTCTCTGATATTATGAGTGAGACATCTCACTAGTGGAATTAACCAGAATCTCCTAAGTAGCTTGAAGAACCAATCATATACGTCTATCGAAGCCCTTCACCTCATACTAAAGAGTCACCCGCCTGACCTCTGAGCTTGCAAGTTAGGTGAATGCGGTGAGATGTCTCACTCATAATATCAGAGGACTGGGGTTACACAAGTAGCCTTTAGTTCTCTTTCAATTATTTGTTTTGACATCTCACTAGTGTGATAAGACCAACTCTCATATCGCACACGCTCGCCGAAGCCAGGTACTCTCAATATCAACCCTCGGAGGTCCCAACGCTAAGGACAATATGCACAAAAGAGGGTGCAGTGACAGCTAGTCGATAGAACCTCATAAAAGTATGAGGGCATCCCCCAACAAGCCATATAGCAAATCTCATGCAAGGAGATGCCTTTGAACAGTGCCCAAGAGGTAGCCATACCTCTGATGGAGTTAGCCCTTAGGCCCTCTGGAAACCCTTGCTTTTATAGGCCAATATAATAGCTTCCACATAACCGTTGACGAGAGAAGGTCCTCCCCTTGCAGGGGGAGTTGTTTGCTTTTGCTCTAAGCTCTCGCCCTACCCAAGTTTTTGCACAGCATTCGTTCTGGACACAGAGGGCCATGAAAATCTCTCTGTTTGCTTGGGTCAGCAGATCAACTAAAATGTTATGTCACATGCGCCAAATACACCTTACAGTGAAATGCTTACTTACAAGCCCTTAACCAACAATGCAGTTAAGAAAAATTAAGTGAAGAAAAATACCTAAAAATAAGAAATAAAAGTAACAAATAATTAAAGAGCAGCAGTAAAATAATAATAGCGAGGCTATATACAGGGGGTACCGGTTCAGAGTCAATGTGCGTGGGCACCGGTTAGTCGAGGTAATTGAGGTAATATGTACATGTAGGTGGAGTTTTTAAAAGTGACTATGCATAGATAATAACAGAGTAACAGTAGCGTAACAGTTTGGGTAGCCATTTGATTAGATGTTCAGGAGTCTTATGGCTTGGAGGAAAAAGCTCTTTAGAAGCCTCTTGGTCCTAGACTTGGCGCTCCGGTACCGCTTGCCGTGTGGTAGCAGAGAAAACAGTCTATGCCTTCCTCTGACACCGCCTGGTATAGAGGTTTTGTCGTGCCCTCTTCACGACTGTCTTGGTGTGCTTGGACCATGTTAGTTTGTTGGTGATGTGGACATCAAGGAACTTGAAGCTCTCAACCTGCTCCACTACAGACCCGCCGATGAGAATGGAGGCGTGCTCGGTCCTCCTTTTCCTGTAGTCCACAATCTTCTCCTTTGTCTTGATCACATTGAGGGAGAGATTGTTATCCTTTCACCACATGGCCAGGTCTCTGACCTCCTCCCTATAGGCTGTCTCGTCATTGTCGGTGATCAGGCCTACCACTGTTGTGTAATCTGCAAAGTTAATGATAGTGTTGGAGTCAGACCTGGCCATGCAGTCATGAGTGAACAGGGAGTACAGGAGGGGACTGAGCACGCACCCCTGAGGGGCACCCATGTTGAGGATCTGTGTGGCAGTTGTGTTGTTACCTACCCTTACCACCTGGGGGAGGCCCGTCAGGAAGTCCAGGATCCAGTTGCAGAGGGAGGTGTTTAATCCCATAGACCTTAGTTTAGTGATGAAATTTAAGGGAACTATGGTGTTGAACGCTTAGCCATAGTCAATGAATAGCATTCTGGGTTAATGGTGTTGATGTGAGCCATGACCAGCCTTTCAAAGCACTTTATGGCTGCAGACGTGAGTGATACGGGTCGGTAGTCATTTAGGCAGGTTACCTTAGTGTTCTTGGTCACAGGGACTATGGTGGTCTGCTTGAAACATGTTAGTATTACAGACAGGGAGAGGTTGAAAATGTCAGTGAAGACACTTGCCAGTTGGTCAGCACGTGCTCGGTGTACACGTCCTGGTAATCCGTATGTGTATGTTGACCTGTTTAATGGTCTTACTCACATTTGCTCCGGATAGCGTGATCACACAGTTGTTCCAGATCAGCTGATGCTCTCATGCATGTTTCAGTGTTACTTGCCTCGAAGTGAGCATAGAAGTAATTTAACACATCTGGTAGGCTCGTGTCACTGAACAGCTCTCTTCCTTTTGTAGTCTGTAATAGTTTGCAAGCCCTGCCACATCCGACAAGCGCCGGAGCTGGTGTAGAGGATTCGATCTTTGTCCTGTGCTGATGCTTTGCCTGTTTGATGGTTCGTCGGGGGGAATAGTGGGATTTCTTATAAGCTTCCGCGTTAGAGTCCCGCTCCTTGAAAGTGACAGATCTAACCTTTAGCTCAGTGCGAATGTTGCCTGTAATCCATGGCTGCTGGTTGGGGTATGTACGTGCAGTCACTGTGGGGACGACGTCATCAATGCATTTATTGATGAAGCCAGTGACCGATGTGGTGTACCCTTTTTTTATTGATCGAGTCACTGGTGCTTCCTGCTTAAATTTTTGCTTGTAAGCAGGAATCAGGAGGATAGAATTCTGGTCAGATTTGCCAAATGGAGGGCGATGGAGAGCTTTGTACGCATCTCTGTGTGTGGAGTAAAGGTGATCTACAGCAGGTATTCCCAAAGTGGGATACGCGCAATGCCGTCGGGGGTACGACATTTATTTTCTTCACATTTTCAAACATTTTCAAATTTTCCAACGTGGCTATACATTTGGGTGAGGTTTTTTTCCTCATCTGAATAGCCTCGTTTCACTGCCAAAAATCAAATTAAACCATCTAGTGTTCAGCGAAATAACAACACAATGTCAAATACAGGTAGCCTAGTCAAATAATTAACATCCAATCACATTAACCATTACTCTCTCGCAGGAATTCCACTAACGGTCCATATGTAGCAAAACAATGATGCTGCTCATGTGAGCATCTGTACTGATGGCGCAAAAGCCATGACAGGGAGACATAGTGGAGTGGTAACGCGCATTCAAGCAGTTGCTCCCAATGCCATTTGGGTACATTGCAGTACCCACCAGAATCTCTTGCTTCCAAGGGAATGTCTGACAGCTTGAAAGACGTTTTGGACACTACAGTGAAAATGTAGCCTTGTTAAAGCAAGGTCCTTGAACTCTCGTGTATTTTTTGCACTATGAAATGATATGGGCAGCGACCATGTAACGCTTTTACAACATACAGAAATGCTCTATCAAGGGGCAAAGTATTGACATGTATTTTTTTAAATTGAGAGACAAGCTTAAAGTTTTCTTTACTGACCATAATTTTCACTTGTCTGACCGCTTGCATGATGACGTCAGGGTGATGTGTTCTCTCGTCTGAATGATCTGAATCTTAGAATTCAGGGACTTAACGCAACTCTTTTCAATGTGCGGGACAAAATTGAGGCTATTGGAGCTCTTTACTGTCTGCATTAACAAGGACAACACACAGGTCTTTCCATCATTGTATGATTTTTTTGTGTTCAAATTAACTCCTGCTTACGGACATTGTCAAATGTGATATAGCGAAGCACCTGGTACTTTCCTGAAACAGATGACAGAAACAACTGGATTCATTATCCCTTTCATGCCCTGCCTCCAGTTCACTTACCTATATCTGAACAAGAGAACCTCAAAATTGCATCAGGCGGTTCTGTGAAAATTGGATTTAATCAGAAGCCACTGCCAGATTTCTGGATTGGGATGCGCTCAGAGTATCTTGCCTTGGCAAATCGCGCTGTAAAGACACTGATACCCTTTGCAACCACGTACCTATGTGAGAGTGATTCTCGGCCCTCACTAGCATGAAAACTAAATACAAGCACAGACTGTGTGTGGATAATGATTTAAGACAGACTCCCTCAAATACAACCCAACATTGCATAGTTATGTGCATCCTTTCAAGCACACCCATCGCATTAACCTGCGGTGAGTAATTCACAATTTTCAATGAACAAATAAGGTTTTATATGCAAAATTATTGATTGTTAATTATATTATTATTTGTGCCCTGGTCGTTCCCACGAGCCGGGTTGTGACAAAAACTCCCACTCATTCTTATGTTTAATAAATGTATCGTATAGTGTGTGTGTGTGTGGCAAGCTTACAATGATGGCAAAAAACAACATTTGAGAGTTCGCTGACCCTGGTGCGAGAGGGGGTACACAGCTGGAGGTTGAATGTTTGAAGGGGTACGGGACTATAAATGTTTGGGAACTACTGGTGTATTGTTTTCTTCCCTCTTTTTGCACATTTAACATGCATGTAGAAATGAGGTAAAACGGATTTAAGTTTCCCTGCATTAAAGTCCTGGCCACAAGGAGTGCCGCCCCTGGGTTAACTTTTTCCTGTTTGCTTAGGGCCGTATACAGCTCATTGAGTGCCGTCATATTGCCAGCATTGGTTTGTGATGGTACATAGACAGCTACGAATAATATAGTTGACAACTCTAGGTAGATAGTGTGGTCTACAGCTTATCATGAGATACTCTACCTCAGGCGAGCAAAACCTCAAGACTTCTTTAGATATCGTTCACCAGCTGTTGTTTACAAATATACATAGAACGCCACTCCTTATCTTACCAGAGGCTGCTGTTCTATCCTGCCGATAGAACAGCAGCATATGCTATTTTCATGTCGTCGTTCAGCCACGACTCAGTGAAACATAAGATAGTACTGTTTTTAATGTCCAGTTGCTAGGATATACGTGCTTGTAGTTCATCCAATTTATTATCCAGCGATAGTACATTGGCCAATAGTACCGACTCGTTAAATTTTTTTGTCCAGTTCAAGGTGAGTAATCGCTGTCCAGAAGCTCTTTTCGGTGATTAGAGACAGTAGCAGCAAAATGTTGTTCGGTTCTTATTTTTCAGAGTAAATAACTCACGGACACTAGAGAAGCTTTAACCAAGTTTAATTCTTCCCAAAGGTTCTGTACAGCTGTATTCAGACACCAAAACATTTCTCTCCATCAGTTATATACATCCTACTTAAGACAAGCCTTCTCCCCAATCCTTACATCTTATGGTTCAACAGAAAGAGGGTAACAGGATACCAAACCCTTATTACTCACTTAAGGGAATCTGTCCTCACCTCCTGACCTCAACCCCTCCATCTAATCCACAGATGTCCATCTTTCTCCCCTGTATCAACACGGTGCTCTGCTCCCATCCCCCAACAGATTCCACAGCTATCTGTCTTTCTACAGAGGCCCAGTCTCTTTCTCCTATGATAGTAAGCTTCTTTCCTATCATTTATTTAATATCTCAATGTTCAAAATGTTGAATCCAATAATGTACAAAATAAGTTAGACAATATCAAAAAACAAACAAAATTGCACGGTTGGTTAAGAGCCCATAAAACGGCAGCCACCCCCTTCGCCGGCTTCTTTCACACCGTCTACTTAGTAATGGTAGTTGACAAGGCTCGTCATATAGCAGGAGAGTGATCTGCGCCATACAGAGCTTGCCTTGCCATTGAGGGGCTATCAAGATGAGGGATAAGCCTTTTTCCCCTCAGTCTAGCCAGAGTGGGGATTGAGGGGAGGAAATGTATAAAGCAACACCTTCATCCAACCCCAGTGGTGAGTCGCCTGCACGAGAAACAACAGGCAGTAAGCGTTTTCTTGTGATGCAAAGAGCTCTATGGACGCTTGACCCCATCTCGCCCAGATCTGTTTCAACACTTGGGGAAAGAGTCTCCAGTCTCTTAGTTGGGGATTCCCTCTGGAAAATGAGTCCTCTCCTATGTTCAGTACGCCTGAGACATGAGCCGTGTGTATGGGAAGTAATGTACTCTGCGCCAAAGAATAATCCTGGCAGATAGTCTGTGTAGTCAACCTGTCGGTTGATGTACGCCACTACACTTCATTAGCTGTGCCTTGAAAAGCAAACTTCAGAAATGAGCATCCTGCAGGCCAACTGAGGTGAATGCCTTGACCACAGCTCGATCAACTCTCGCTCACCAGTGATGCCGGAGCACCCTCAGGTGGCTATGGAGAATGTATATTTTTCATTGTCCTTGGCATGATGCCTGGATACAACAGATGCTTTTTTTATTGAAATGGGACGTGTTGACACACTGGAACATGGGGACGGTGCTTGCTGGCGACTGACAATTTGCCGTCCTGCCCCAGCTACTTTAACTGGGGGAGAGCCGTGGCACAGAGGGCATAGTGGATTCCCTCCATCTTCCTAGAGCGTAAACGTGTGAAAATGAGTAGCTGCACAAAGGGTAGGATTTTAGTGGTGGGGAGAAAGTCTGCACCACCCGAGAGGCGGCAGGCCAGAACACTGAGTGAACTGTTGGCTACCCTGAACTGTGGGGTAGATCTGGCAGAAAGTTCTGGTGCCAGCTAATTGCCCTCTCCCTGCCACGCAGCTCTGGCTTGTGGAGGGGTAGGCCAGGTAGCCACCATTCCTGAGTCTACGGAGCAGACAGGAGTTGAAGGCATCGCCCTCCTTTCGAAGTTCGCATGGCGGCGACAACCAGCCCAAACAGTTCCTTTGGCTCGAAAGGAGAAGTGGGTGAAGGTCCTTGGGTTAGCCATCAAAGATGTCAGCCCATGAAGGCGGTGTCTGCGAGGCAGTCTCCCCGCTCGAGTTAGAAGTGGGAGACAAACTACGTTGGGCTGCTCTGCGCACTCTCCGGTGGAGGTTGTTAGCAGCAAAAACCCTGCAATGGATGCATGACCGGGGGTCGTCAAACGCTGCTTCTGCGTGTTCGACACCCAGGCAGATGACACACAGGGAGTGTGTGTCCTTACCCGAAATGGTCGCCCCCGCATAGGCATGGATGTGCCGAGGCTGGGGACTTGCTTGGTGCCCTCTGGACCGAGCTAGCAGGTTCCATGGCTCCAGAAAACAGCTAATCCGAGAACAAAGTGAAGCCTAACCAGCATTCGCCACTTGAGCTAGTAGCCTAGCTAGGTAGCACAGTCCTCCCCAGAGAAGCTAATCCTTTAGCAATGTGATCGTAGCTAGCATTCACCACGTGGACTATTAGCCTAGCTAGTTAGGACAAAGTTAGCGCTTGCTTTCTTCCTTTTGGCTATGTTGGTCTTGCGACAAAGAGAAACGTGGCTCTCAACCGATAAACAGTGACGCTAGGATGGTCGGCCTAGTCGACGCCGTTAGTGGGTTGAGCTAAACGAGAGAGCTAACTAGTAATTCCACCCTTCCAGCTAGCCGTGTGATGCTAGCTACAAAAGGGGAAAAAATGAAGAAAAGCAGTGAAGCAAATTCTTACCCAAAGTGAAAACGTTTCATTTTTTCAGTATAGTCACCTAACACAGAAGACGAGAGCTGATAAATCCCGCGCTCAGCTGCACACCTGTGAACAGTTAAAGAGGGAAACCGATTAAGTCGTGCTGAGATGAGCAAAGTCTAACTCTTCTGTGAAGAAAAGATGCGAGAATGATCAGAGGGTAGGCGGGTGGCTCTTCAATATGAGGGGAGGGGCTCCCTCATTCGCCACTTGACCTGTCTGTCTCTGACAAATGTGTATGATTGGTTCTTCGAGCTTCTTAGGAGATTCTGGTGAATTCCACTAGTGAGATGTAGAACCAAATAATTGAAAGAGAACACATTAGTGATGCGCGTGTCAGCTGATTGTTCACCTGCACCCGCCTGCAATTGCTAATAACCCATCCGCAACCGTCCGACTATATGTGATGAAGTGAAAATCTGAGGCCCGCACCTGACAATAAACCGCAAATAGGCAGATTGAAAATGCGCTGTTCTGACATGGACGGCAGAAGGCATTTTTGAAAGGGGGCGAGGCATTTATTTTTTGTGTGGCAAAAAACATTTGTGCTCATTTCCGACATTTTGGCAGGCTATTTGTCAGTCAACTTGTCTTTAATTAGATATATGCAGTTTCTCTTCCGTCATTACTGCCCTAGAACATTAAATAAAACCTTGCTCACCTGAATAATGCAAATACTTAAATCTCTAGTTGATATCGGTAAACTTTTCTGCTTCTCTCGCGCAGTAGACGTTTCGGGACCGAGCAGGAAAATGCAATAAAAATAAATAAAAAACAGGAAAGATTGTGAAAAATTTCCAAATGACATCAGTTTGACCTGTTTTAAGGAAATTAAAATCAGTGAAAACAACCCAACATGTTTCTGATAAGATTTCAGTTCGGCTGCATATTTTTGTGGTTGAAATACTCTGATAAAGATGGCACCTTTACAGACGGTCCCTAACCGCACAATCATTCTCTCAAGATGCTGAAATAAATCAATATTTCTCCACTCCTTTTCCCATGTCATAATGTACATTTTGTGTATAATTTTACTGCAAAAAAATGCTTAATTCTGCAGGAGTTCATATTATATTAGGCTATGTGAAAGGTTATAGACCTACAGTCAGTGTCCAGATTTCAGTACTATTCTAAATCTAAACAGTAGTTCCCTTGAAGTGCCATATTTGAAGTCCCCGTCTTGAATCTTGAATTTGTGTAGTGCCTCACAATCATCATGCACAACATAGCCGGCACTGCTGTCATCTTCTTTAACCACTTCACAAAATCATTCCGAAACATTACTGTTCTGGCCCACCCTTCTCTTTATTTTCAACTATCCATTTCTCAGCTTTTCTCTTATTGAGTTCAACTCTGACATTGTCCTTTTTGCCTCAGTGGATTGACGTTGCATTTTAGTGCCCATGTTCCCAAAAGCATTTGGCGATTGGCATGTATTTTGCGACAGACAGTTCCAGTTGTTATTCGGTTTTCACCAACACCAAATTCAGAGCAGAATTGTGTTAGTGGAAATGAAAACTGCCCTCAAACTAGTATGTTACTCCGCATAGCTGATTGGTCAGTTCACAGTGCTGGTAAACCACTTGTTTCTGATTGGCTAGCTTCACAAGCCTAATGCGCCTGAACGGTATCCCGCTGGCTGTGCGAAAAGGCTCACGAATCAACGATGACTGAACCCACAAGGTAATCATATTTAAGATATATTATTTCGAACTTATCACTTGTAAAAAAAAAAACAGAACTAAATCATATTTAGCCCTTGTGAACTCCAGTCTAGGGAAACCTCTGCTGTTAGTTTGTTTATTAACAAGCCTAAGATTTCTTTACATGGTAGTGGAAGTTCCAATAAATAATTACCTAAACTATCATTTAGCCAGCTGCTATTGTGCCAGCTGGCTAACATACTCATGTTAATACTAGAAAAGTACATTTCCTGAAGAAAATGTGGTGTGCTTGCTAACTTGTGTAGGATCGATTGATTGATTGATAGGATAGCCTGAACAATGTTAAATTTGGTTTGGTGTGTCTAGCTTGAATGGTTCAAGAGTTGGTGGGTTATTTTATGCAAATGTATATAATTATAGTTGATACAAGTTTAAGAATTTGAAGTTACAATAGCCTGAACATGTGAAAGTTGGTTTTGTGTCTCTAGCTTGAATGGTTCAAGAGTTAATGTCGGTGAATTATTTTATGCAAATGTACACTACCCGTCAAAAGTTTTATAATACTTGCTCATTCTAGGGTTTTTCTTTATTTTTACTATTTTCTACATTGTAGAATAATAGTGAAGACATCAAAACTATGAAATAACACATATGGAATCATATAGTAATCAAAAAAGTGTTAAACAAATATTTTTCATATTTGAGATTCTTCAAATAGCCACCTTTTGCCTTGATGACAGCTTTGCACACTCTTGACATTCTCTCAACCAGCTTCATGAGGTAGTCAACTGGAATGCAATTCCATATGTGTTATTTCATAGTTTTGATGTCTTCACTATTATTCTGAACCCCTCTGCTACACAGAACCCTACTAATCCCACGACTGGTCTATCTAACTGCACGAGGAGGCTGAAACAGACTTTCCTCCACCGCGACGTCCCTCTAAGGCCCTTCTGCTAGCTTGCTAGCCCCGGGCTTGCTAGCTGTCTGAATCGCCGTGTCTCCAGCCAGCCCAACCATTCACTGGACCCTTATGATCACTCGGCTACGCATGCCTCTCCCTAATGTTAATATGCCTTGTCCATTACTGTTCTGGTTAGTGATTATTGTTTTATTTCACTGTAAAGCCTCTAGCCCTGCTCAATATGCCTGAACCAACCATTTAGTTTCACCTCCCACATATGCGATGACATCACCTAATTTAAATGTTTCTAGAGACAATATCTCTCTCATCATCACACAGTGCCTAGGTTTACCTCCAATGTATTCACATCCTACCATACCTTTGTCTGTACATTATGCCTTGAATCTATTCTATCGCGCCCAGAAACCTGCTCCTTTTACTCTCTGTTCCAAACATACTAGATAACCAGTTCTTATAGCCTTTAGCCGTACCCTTACCCTCCTCTGTTCCCCTGGTGATGTAGAGGTTAATCCAGGACCTGCAGTGCCTAGCTCCACTCCTATTCCCCAGGTGCTCTCATTTGTTGACTTCCGTAACTGTAAAAGCCTTGGTTTCATGCATGTTAATATTAGAAGATTCCTCCTTAAGTTTGGTTTATTCACTGCTTTAGCACACTCTGCCAACCCGGATGTCTTTGCCGTGTCTGAATCCTGGCTTAGAAAGACCACCAAAAACTCTGAAATGTCCATCCCTAACTATAACATTTTCCGCCAAGATAGAACTGCCAATGGGAGCGGAGTTGCAATCTATGGCAGAGACAGCCTGCAGAGTTCTGTCTTACTATCCAGGTCTGCACCCAATCAATTCGAGCTTCTACTTTTAAAAATCCACCTTTCCAGAAACAAGTCTCTCACCATTGCCGCTTGCTATAGACCACCCTCTGCCCCCAGCTGTGCCCTGGACACCATATGTGAATTGATGGCCCCCATCTATCTTCAGAGCTCGTGCTGCTAGGTGACCTAAACTGGGACATGCTTAACACCTCAGCCATCCTACAATCTAAGCGTGATGCCCTCAATCTCACACAAATTATCAATGAACCTACCAGGTACAACCCCAAATCCGTTAACACGGGCACCCTCATAGATATCATCCTAACCAACCTGCCCTCCAAATACACCTCTGCTGTTTTCAACCAAGATCTCAGAAATCACTGCCTCATTGCCTGCATCCGCTATGGGTCAAATGACCACCCCTCATCACTGTCAAACGCTCCCTAAAACACTTCATAGAGCAGGCCTTTCTAATCGACCTGACAGGATGAGGTCAATATCTTGGAATGATATTGACCTCATCCTGTCATCCCGTCAGTAGAGGATGCCTTCCGGCGCCGACAGAGATGGCTGCCTCGCTTCGCGTTCATAGGACACTATGCAGTTTTTTGTTTTTTTACGTGTTATTTCTTACATTGGTACCCCAGGTCATCTTAGGTTTCATTACATACAGTCGAGAAGAACTACTGAATATAAGAGCAGCGTCAACTCACCATCAGTACGACCAAGAATATGACTTTCCCGGAGCGGATCCTGTGTTCTGCCTTTCACCCAGGGCAAAGGAATGGATCCCAGCCTGCGACCCAAAACAACAACGTCGTAAAGAGGCAAACAAACTTATGGTCAGGCTCCGGAGACGGGCACATCACGCGCCTCTCCCTAGCATACTACTCGCCAATGTCCAGTCTCTTGACAACAAGGTTGATGAAATCCGAGCAAAGGTAGCATTCCAGAGTGACATCAGGGACTGTAACGTTCTTTGCTTCACGGAAACATGGCTCACTCGAGAGACGCTATCGGAGTCGGTGCAGCCAGCTGGTTTCTCCACGCATCGCGCTGACAGAAACAAACATCTTCCTGGTAAGAAGAGGGGCGGGGGCGTATGCTTTATGGTTAACAAGACGTGGTGTGGTCACGACAACATACAGGAACTCAAGTCCTTCTGTTCACCTGATTTAGAATTCCTCACAATCAAATGTCGACCGCATTATCTACCAAGGGAATTCTCTTCGATTATAATCACAGCCGTATATATTCCCCCCCAAGCAGACACATCGATGGCTCTGAACTAACTTTATTTGACTCTTTTCAAACTGGAATCCATATATCCTGAAGCTGCATTCATTGTAGCTGGGGATTTTAACAAGGCTAATCTGAAAACAAGACTCCCAAAATTGTATCAGCATATCGATTGCGCAACCAGGGCTGGTAAAACCTTGGAACATTGCTATTCTAACTTCCGCGATGCATATAAGGCCCTCCCACGCCCTCCCTTCGGAAAAGCTGACCACGACTCCATTTTGTTGCTCCCTGCCTACAGACAGAAGCTAAAACAAGAAGCTCCCACGCTGAGGTCTGTTCAACGCTGGTCCGACCAATCTGATTCCACGCTCCAAGACTGCTTCCATCACGTGGACTGGGATATGTTTTGTATTGCGTCACACAACAACATTTACGAATACGCTGATTCGGTGAGCGAGTTCATTAGAACGTGCGTTGAAGATGTCGTTCCCATAGCAACGATTAAAACATTCCCAAACCAGAAACCGTGGATTGATGGCAGCATTTGCGTGAAACTGAAAGCGCGAACCACTGCTTTTAATCAGGGCAAGGTGACCGGAAACATGACCGAATACAAACAGTGTAGCTATTCCCTCCGCAAGGCAATCAAACAAGCTAAACGTCAGTATAGAGACAAAGTAGAATCACAATTCAACGGCTCAGACACAAGAGGTATGTGGCAGGGTCTACAGTCAATCACGGATTACAAAAAGAAAACCAGCCCAGTCACGGACCAGGATGCCTTGCTCCCAGGCAGACTAAATAACTTTTTTGCCCGCTTTGAGGACAATACAGTGCCACTGACACGGCCCGCAACCAAAACATGCGGACTCTCCTTCACTGCAGCCGAGGTGAGTAAAACATTTAAACGTGTTAACCCTCGCAAGGCTGCAGGCCCAGACGGCATCCCCAGCCGCGCCCTCAGAGCATGCGCAGACCAGCTGGCTGGTGTGTTTAAGGACATATTCAATCGATCCCTATCCCAGTCTGCTGTTCCCACATGCTTCAAGAGGGCCACCATTGTTTCTGTTCCCAAGAAAGCTAAGGTAACTGAGCTAAACGACTACCCGTAGCACTCACCTCCGTCAATTATTTGAGGAACAGAACAGAAAACGAAAGTGATCTATACTGTTCCTGGGCAGAACTGTTATTTTGAAAGCATGGGAACTGGTTAATAACTTCATTTTAAGTTCCAAGCGCCTACACAAAGCCCTCAGTCTGTCACTCAGAAATGTATTCCAGCATCTGCCTGCCAGCTGGAAATGATTGCCGGTGTTTGTGTGTAAGCTACCTGTCTCTCCCCTCTGAAGCATAGGTTACTGTAGCCTACAGATGAGATTAGAAGAGTAATTCAGAAATTAGGGAGAGATGTTAATTAGAGAAGAATGGATTGCCTTTTTCTGTGCTAGTTAAGGATACTGTAGTTAATTTTGTAACTACAAAAAGTGAAGATGTTTTTAATTATAGTACTGCTCTGCACACAAAAGCTTTGGTCAAAAGTGGGGAGGCAGGAGCAGCATTCTCAAACAGTAATCTGTGCCACTCAATCATTTTGTCAACAGGGCATTGTTTATCTTCCAGAAATCTCTTTTCCATAAAATAAATGTTTGAATTTTTCATTGGGAAAGCAGATAAAGCATTTCTATAAAAAGCTATCACTTTTGCATGGGAAAACACAGAATCCTATTTTTTATTTTTATTATTTCACCTTTATTTAACCAGGTAGGCTAGTTGAGAATAAGTTCTCATTTACAACTGCGACCTGGCCAAGATAAAGCACAGCAGTTCGACACATAAAACAACACAGTTACACATGGAATAAACAAATGTACAGTCAATAATACAGTAGAAAAAAGAAAAATCTATATACAGTGAGTGCAAATGAGGTAAGATAAGGGAGGTAAGGCAATAAATAGGCCATGGTGGCGAAGTAATTACAATATAGCAATAAGACACTGGAATGGTAGATGTGCAGAAGATGAATGTGCAAATGGAGATACTGGGGTGCACAAAAAGCATGATAAATAAATACATTATGGGGATGAGGTAGTTGGATGGGCTGTTTACAGCTGGGCTATGTACAGGTGCAGTGATCTGTGAGCTGCTCTGACAGCTGGTGCTTAAGGCTAGTAAGGGAGATACTGGTCTCCAGCTTCAGTGATTTTTGCAGTTCATTCCAGTCATTGGCAGCAGAGAACTGGAAGGAGAGGCGGCCAAATGAGGAATTGGCTTTGGTGGTGACCAGTGAGATATACCTGCTGGAGCGCGTGCTACGTGTGGGTGCTGCTATGGTGACCAGTGAGCTGAGATAAGGCGGGGCTTTATCTAGCAGAGACTTGTAGATGACCTGGAGCCAGTGGGTTTGGCGACGAGTATGAAGCGATGGCCAGCTTCCAATTTGTTGAGTAGAGTGTTGGAGGCGATTTTATAGATGACATCGTCAAAGTCGAGGATCAGTAGGATGGTCAGTTTTACGAGGATATGTTCGGCAGCATGAGTGAAGGATGCTTTGTTGCGGAATAGGAAGCCGATTCTAGATTTAATTTTGGATTGGAGATGCTTAATGTGAGTTTGGAAGGAGAGTTTATAGTCTAGACAGACACCTAGGTATTTGTAGATGTCCACATATTCTAAGTCAGAACTGTCCAGAGTAGTGATGCTGGACGGGTGGAAGGAGAGTTTACAGTCTAGCCAGACACCTAGGTACTTATAGATGTCCACATATTCAAGGTCGGAACCATCCAGGGTGGTGATACTAGTCAGGCGTGCGGGTGCAGGCAGCGAATGGTTGAAAAGCATGCATTTGGTTTTACTTGCATTTAAGAGCAGTTGGAGGCCACGGAAGGAGAGTTGTATGGCATTAAAGCTCGTCTGGAGGTTAGTTAACACAGTGTCCAAAGAAGGGCCAGAAGTATACAGAATGGTGTTGTCTGCGTAGAGGTTGATCAGAGAATCACCAGCAGCGAGAGCGACATCATTGATGTGTACAGAGAAGAGAGTCGGCCCGAGAATTGAACCCTGTGGCACCCTCATAGAGACTGCAAGAAGTCCGGACAACAGGCCTTCCGATTTGACACACTGAGCTCTATCAGAAAAGTAGTTGGTGAACCAGGCGAGGCAGTCATTTGAGAAACCAAGGCTGTTGAGTCTGCCAATAAGAATGTGGTGATTGACAGAATCAAGAGCCTTGGCCAGGTCGATGAATATGGCTGCACAGTAATGTCTCTGATCGATGGCGGTTATGATATTGTTTAGGACCTTGAGCGTGGCTGAGGTGCACCCCATGACCAGCTCTGAAACCAGATTGCATAGCGGAGAAGGTACAGTGAGATTCTAAATGGTTGGTAATCTGTTCATTTTCTTGGCTTTCGAAGACCCCAGAAAGGCAGGGTAGGATAGATATAGGCATGTAGCAATTTGGTCTCGAGTGTCTCCCCATTTGAAGAGGGGGATGACGGCAGCAGCTTTCCAATCTTTGGGAATCTCAGACCATACGAAACAGAGGTTGAACAGGCTAGTAATAGAGGTTGCAACAATTTCGGGAGATAATTAAAAAAAATAGAGGGTCCAGATTGTCTAGCCCGGCTGATTTGTAGGGGTCCAGGTTTTGCAGTTCTTTAAGAACATCAGCTATCTGGATTTGGGTGAAGGAGAAATGAGGGGGGCTTGGGCGAGTTGCTGTGGGGAGTGCAGGGCTGTTGACCAGGGTAGGGGTAGCCAGGTGGAAAGCATGGCCAGCCGTAGAAAAATGTTTATTGAAATTCAAGTATAGTGGATTTATCGTTGGTGACAGTGTTTCCTAGCCTCAGTGCAGTGGGCAGCTGGGAGGAGGTGCTCTTATTCTCCATGGACTTTACAGTGCTTAATTACTACACGTGCTTAATTTTGTCACTTTTGTTTTGAGCCAACATCTCAGTAGGCTTTGAATTGGGACCTGGCTCATGCCCTGGTGGCAACCTGGATCCAAATCCAATCAACTTTCAGCCGATGCAAAACATGCCTACACGGGCGTGATAATTCAAACCTGCTCAGCATGATTAAACCATGATGTTACTTCAAAATACAATTTGCTTTTAACTACTTTCCTATACGTATTAAATCGCTTACCTGCTCCACAGCAAGCTGCTCTATCTGATTGGTGAAGTAGTTTAATGTTCAGCTAAATGTAAAAAAAATATATATATACTTCAGAGGTTTAACAAGAAACAGAAAGGAATGATATAAACCAGAACTTGTTGTTGTTAGAACCGGTTCAGAACTTAATTTTGCTGGTCGGAACAGTGGAACTGAATTTAAAAAGAATGGTTCTGTTCAGAATGAAATGATTGGAAAATAATTTGTTCCAAACCCTGGTTATAATTGATAAAGTTAGGATAGCCTGAACATGTTATTTGGTTGGTGTCTCTAGCTTGAACAGATCAAGAGTTACTGTTGTTGTGATATTTTGTGCTAATTCATTTTTGTATAGTTTATAAAGGTTTTAGAGAATTTGAAGTTAGGATAGCCTGAACATTTTAAAGTTGTCTTATAGCTTGATTAACGAAGGAGCAGGACAATTTTGAATAGCAACCAGTGTATTCCTATGGTTCTCATTCAAACCCATGTTAATTTATGCAAATGGTTAAAGTTCCAAAAGTATACATTGTATCAAATATCCTTTGACAAGCAATCTAAGTTGGGCCAGTGTGAATATCTCAACAATACTT
Organism: Oncorhynchus masou masou; assembly: GCF_036934945.1. Taxonomy (NCBI): domain Eukaryota; kingdom Metazoa; phylum Chordata; class Actinopteri; order Salmoniformes; family Salmonidae; genus Oncorhynchus; species Oncorhynchus masou. Next base: position 3,470,957 of record NC_088237.1, read on the forward strand.
GTGCCAGGCCAAGAGTAAAAATCCAAAGATCCGTAGGCAGAGAAGGATTCACCAATTTCTCTAAAATGTGAAGTTAGTGAAATAGAAGTTTTAATAGATTCAGGGCAGCTCACCGTTCGTGAGCCATTCATGGCTAAACAACGTGAGTGCTACGGGGCTTTATTCATTTAGGTAGGTTACCCTTGCATTCTTGGGCACAGGGACTATGGTGGTTTGCTTGAAACACGGGCATTACAGACTCGGTCAGGGAGAGTTTGACAATGTCAGTGAAACACTTGCCAGTTGGTCTGCGCATGCTGAGTACACACCCTGGTAATCCATCTGGCCCTCCGGCCTTGTGAATGTTGACCTGCTTAAAGGTCTTGCTCACATCGGTTACAGAGAAGGTGATATCACAGTCATCCGGAACAGCTGGTGCTCTCATGCATTCTTCATTGTTGCTTGCCTTGAAGCGAGCATAGAAGGCACTTACTCGTCTGGTAGGCTTGCGTCACTGGGCAGCGCGTGGCTGGGTTTCCCTTTGTAGTCCGTAATAGTTTGCAAGCCCTGCCACATCCGGCCAGCGTCATAGCCAGTGTAGTAGGATTCAATCTTAGTCCTGTATTCACACTTTGCCTGTTTGATGGTTCGTCTGAGGGCATAGCGGGATTTCTTATAAGTGTCTGAATTAGTGTCCTGCTCCATGAAAGCGGCAGCTCTAGCCTTTACCTCGATGCGAACACTGCCTGTAATCCATAGCTTCTGGTTGGGATATGTACTTACGGTCACTGTGGGGACGATGTCGTCAATGCACTTATTGATGAAGCCGATGACTGAGGTGGTATACTCAATGCCATTGGATGAATCACGGAACATATTCCAGTCTGTGCTAGCAAAGCAGTCCTGTAGCGTAGCATCCGCGTCATCTGACCACTTCCGAATTGTGAGTCACTGGTACTTCCTGCTTTAGTTTTTGCTTGTAAACAGGAATCAGGGGGATAGAATTATGGTCAGATTTGCCAAATGGAGGGAAGGCTTTGAATGCATCTCTGTGTGTGGAGTAAAGGTTGTCTAGAGGTTTTTTCCCCTCTGGTTGCACATGTAACATGCTTATAGAAATTAGGTAAAACAGATTTAAGTTTGCCTGCATTAAAGTCCCAGGCCACTAGGAGCGCCGGTTCTGGATGAGCATTTTCTTCTTTGCTTATGGCCTTATGCAGCTCATTGAGTGCGGTCTTAGTGCCAGCATCAGTTTGTCGTGGTAAATAGACGGCTACGAATAATATCGATGAGAACTCTCTTGGTAGATAGTGTAGTCTACAGCTTATCATGAGGTACTCTACCTCAGGCAAGCAATACCGCAAGACTTCTTTAATATTAGACATTGCGCACCAACTGTTATTGAAAAATAGACACACTTCCCCGCCCCTCGTCTTAACAGACGTAGCTGCTCTGTCCTGTCAGTGCACAGAAAACCCAGTCAGCTCTATATTATCCGTGTCGTCGTTCAGCCATGACTCGGTGAAACAAAATATATTACAGTTTTTATTGTCCTGTTGGTAGGATAGTCTCAACCGCAGATCGAGTTTTCCAGTGATTGCACGTTGGCCAATAGAACCCGATGGTAATGGTGATTTATTCACTCGCTTATTAATCCTAACAAGGCACCCCGACCTTCTCCCTCTGTATCTCCGCCTTTTCTTCACGCAAATGACTGGGATTTGGGCCTGGTCTCCGGAGTGTAGTAGATCCTTTGTGTCGGACTCATTAAAGAAAAAATCTTTGTCCAGTTCGAGGCCTCCGTCACTCTTGACCATCCAACTGTGCATATCCTAAATGGAAAACATAGTATATTACTAATCACATTAATACAGGAGGGTGAAGAAATTTGGCTTGTCACCAAAAGCACTCACGAGCTTCTACAGATGCACAATCGAGAGCATCCTGTCGGGCTGTATCACCGCCTGGTACGGCAACTGCTCCGCCCACAACCGTAAGGCTCTCCAGAGGGTAGTGAGGTCTGCACAACGCATCACCAGGGGCAAACTACCTGCTCTCCAGGACACCTACACCACCCGATGTCACAGGAAGGCCATAAAGATCATCAAGGACAACAACCACCCGAGCCACTGCCTGTTCACCCTGCTATCATCCAGAAGGCGAGGTCAGTACAGGTGCATCAAAGCTGGGACCGAGAGACTGAAAAACAGCTTCTATCTCAAGGCCATCAGACTGTTAAACAGCCACCACTAACATTGAGTGGCTGCTGCCAACACACTAACTCAACTCCAGCCACTTTAATAATGGGAAGTGATGGGAATTGATGTAAAATATATCACTAGCCACTTTAAACAATGCTACTTAATATAATGTTTACATACCCTACATTATTTATCTCATATATATACGTATATACTGTACTCTATATCATCTAATGCATCTTTATGTAATACATGTATCACTAGCCACTTTGAACTATGCCACTTTGTTTACATACTCATCTCATATATATATACTGTACTCGATACCATCTACTGCATCTTGCCTATGCCGCTCTGTACCGTCACTCATTCATATATCTTTATGTACATATTCTTTATCCCTTTACACTTGTGTGTATAAGGTAGTAGTCTTGGAATTGTTAGCTGGATTACTCGTTGGTTATTACTGCATTGTCGGAACTAGAAGCACAAGCATTTCGCTACACTCGCATTAACATCTGCTAACCATATGTATGTGACAAATAACGTTTGATTTGATTTACCAAGGTTGGGCTCAATTCAGATTTTAATTGAAAATGCCTCACATTCCAGTTAAAATCTTGAGTTTGAATTGAAGTAGTCAACAAGATACCAAGTTTTTATTAAAGTAAATGGAATTTAATTTATTGAAATTCCTATTGTTTGGGCAGAGACATAAGGATCTCTTCATTTTATCCAGTATCTCTGACTGAATAAATGCTACTTCCTGTCACTCAAACTCTATATCCTGTGGCCAATTCAATTCGAATAGGAGTCAATTTCAAAATTCTGAATAGAGCCCAACCCTGATTAATAATGTTTTATTTAAATGTATGTTCTGTTAAACACTGGTTGAAACTTACCTGCAAGACATGGAACCAACACAAGAGAATGCTTATTTTTCTGGAGGTAGTCTTCAATGAAGCATCTCTCTTGGCTGTCTCAGAATGTATATCTCCCTTTCCACTCTTTGGTCCTGCTCTTTTCTCTGACTTGAGTCGATGGAGAGTAACCAACCACAGTTGCTCTATTGGGTTGCTTTCTTGGCCTGTAAATGCTGCGTTTTAGGTGAGGGATGGCATAGCGGGATAAAAAAGCAAGAAAGATGGTGATAGCAAAAGCAAGCCAGTGCGATGGTACATTTTGCTGTGGTGTATTAAACAACACAACTGCAGGAAAAATATGACTTTGGCGGAAAGTCCTGTCTGCCGTGGCGGCATTCACCACCAGCCTCAACAGTATTTATCGTTGTGCTCTCATTGAAAACAATGACATCCGGTTTGCCGTCTACCTCGTGCCATGTTATGTAAACGCGGCATAAGGAGGATAAATTGAAGTTACTGAAAAATAGCCTTATCTCTAAATTAAAGCATACAGTACTTTACTACCACTGTGTCTGTAAAATTAAGCTATTTTATTTCATGAATACTGCCAAAGATATATGTTGTCAGTATATCAAGTTGTCCGTTTTGTCACCAAAGCCCAATATACTACCCACCACTGCGACCTGTATGCTCTCGTTGGCTGGCCCTCGCTACATATTTGTCGCCAAACACACTGGCTCCAGGTCATCTATAAGTATTTGTAGGTAAAGCTCCGCCTTATCTCAGCTCACTGGTCACCATAGCAATACCCACCCGTAGCACGCGCTCCAGCAGGTATATTTCACTGGTCATCCCCAAAGCCAACACCTCCTTTGGCCACCTTTCCTTCCAGTTTTTTGCTGCCAATGACTGGAACAAATTGCAAAAATTACTGAAGCTAGAGACATATATCCCTCACTAGCTTTAAGCGTCAGCTGTAAGAGCAGCTTACTGATCGCTGCAGCTCCATCGCTGCAGCTTACCGATCGCTGCAGCTCCAAATTGCCCATCCAACCAACTACCTACCTCATCCCCATATTTGTTTTTCTGCTCTTTTGCACATCAGTATTTTCTAATTGCACATATCACTCCAGTGTAAATTGCTAAATTGTAATTACTTCACCACTATTGGCCTATTTAATGCCTTACCTCTTTAATTCATTTTGCACACACTGTATATTGCTTTTTCTATTGTGTTGTTTTTGTCGCACTGCTTTGCTTCATCTTGGCCATGTCGCAGTTGTAAATGACAACTTGTCTCAACTGGCCTACCTGGTTAAATAAAGGTGAAATTAAAAATGTCTCTCCTTAACCTAGTTACAAAGCAGCACAGAGGGCTGTCTAGCTTCCTATTCTTTCTTTGGATTGGTGGATACATCTCATTATTGTAATCATTTTTTGAATATCCAATGAGTGTTGGTGACATAAACCACCTATATTCAATGAAGAGAAATGGTCGGAATATGCATCAAAACATCAAATAACCATTAATGTTTTTGTTGACCAAATTCGACACACATTGACCTTCATACAATAGTCCTTGCTTGAGGGACGAAAAACGCCACCTGCTGGAGGGAGACAGATTTTCCGGGGAGTCTTCCTCATACACTCCATTGCACATGATTTACAGATACCTTCATAAGATTAGTACACTCCCTTCTAAAAACACATTGACATAGCATGAATTAATATATTACAAATAATAATAAGCTAACATACATGTTATGTGTTTTGGACCACTGTTCCTGGACTTTTCTCAGTTTAGCCAGTCTGGCATCAAAGTGAGAAAGCCTCTTTTAAAAGAACATTAGCTAGAGCAACTAGCTAGCTATGACTCTGGTCAAAACCCACTGTTAAACTTACCCACTAATGGCAGATAAAAAAATAATGAAAGAAAACCTCAATGTAGCCTATAGATATGAATTGCACAAGAATGTATACATTTATGGATTTTTTTATGTATCGTTTTCTCTTTATTTAACCCACCCGCCCTTCATTCACAAAATATTTAATGACCCTAAACCCCCCCGCTCACATGTTAATGCAAGGTGTAAGTAACCAGGCCTTCTTACATGACAGGATAGTCAGAGGAGTAGGCTAAAGTGCATAGAGCTCAAAATACCACATTTAAACTGACTGTATCCCTTTTGTTTTATCTTACAGATGGAGTTTTGGTATAGGTATAAGAGTGAGTACCGTATTGCTTCATTAGATTATTTTCAGTTTTGAAAATATCAGAAATTCGCATTGTCACTTAAAAGGAACGCTTGTGATGAGATGTCTCTGTATGAATTGTGAATTAGATCTAAATCCTTGCCACTACAACCCATGTAAGAATGGAGGAATCTGCACCATCGATCGGGATGGATACCTCTGTCTGTGTCCCCCACGCTACGATGGGAAAACCTGTGCAATAGGTATGGTTTTACTCAGTCATAATACATCTGTTTTCCTGTGTCTATAAACTCTCACCTCCTGAATTACATGACCCTGGACCTCCCAGTCATAGACTGGAATCCACACTGAATATTGCTTTGTTACAGGACTGTCTACAACAGAGGTGGCAAATGGGAGGAAATATAGGAGGTTGCAATGGCATAAATGGAACGGTATCAAACATATGACTCTGTTCCATTCCATTCATTAAAATGAGCCCATCCTCCTATAGCTCAAACCCACCAGCCTCCTCTGGTCTACAATCATTGTACAACACGTCCCAACTGTTGTGGCACGGCAGATTATTTTGTGAATGTGACCTCACTGGACAACTTACAGGACAGTTGTTGGAAAAGCACTTGCAGAAGTTACTGTACAACCCTTCTCGTAGTTGAATGAGTGTAATGTGAACTCTCCACATTGCTTTCACATTTTGCTCCCAACTAAGGGAAAACCAACATATTACAAAAGTATTCAGACCCCTTGACTTTATCCACATTTTGTTATGTTATTCTAAATTATTTTTTATCTATTAATCTACACACAATATCCAATAATAAACATTGCAAACACAGATTTTTGGAGAAAAAAAAATCACAATTATATACGTATTCAGACCCTTTACTCAGTACTTTGTTGAAGCACCTTTGGCAGCGATTACAGCATTGAGTATTCTTGGGTATGACCCAACAAGCGTAGCACACCTGTATTTGGGGAGTGTCTCCCATTCTTCTCTGCAGATCCTCTCAAGCTCTGTCTGGTTGGATGGGGTTCAAGTCCGTTTCAAGTCCGGACTCTGGCTGTGCACATTGAGACTTGTCCCAAAGCCACTTCTGCGTTGCCTTGGCTGTATGCTTAGGGTCGTTGTCCTGTTGGAAGGTGAACCTTCGCCCCAGTCTGAGGTCATGAGCAGGTTTTCATCAAGGATCTCTGTATTTGTGCTTTCGGACAAATCCTTTGTCATAGCTTGATTCTTCGTAACAAAATATGGAAAAAGTCCAGGGGTCTGAATGCCCTATCTAAACAATAGAATTAGGACTTGTTTATAAAACTCGCTAGCAAACTAATTACTGTACTTATAGTAGGAAGTATTTGTACGCTAATTTTGATTGATACTGTAGGATCCTTCAGGTTAAAAAAAGAAGAGCTAATTGCCTGCTCAATAAAATACAATTTAGGAGTCAATTATTTTCTACTCTTCTAATACCACAAAATGGCCACTTGTTCTGTTCCTCCAGAGGTGTTTGAGTGCCAGTTTAAGAATGGCGGCTGTCTGCATTACTGCACCAACCAGGAGCGCACCACAGGGGTCCAGTGCAGCTGTGCAGAGGGCTACCAGTTAGATGAGGACGGCAAGACCTGCTCTGAAGCAGGTAGACAAAGCACTGAAAAACAAATCACCTATTTCTTTACAGTCTCTAGATGCATATGCTCTAGATAGTTATGGTTTTCCTGTACTGTACATTTTCATTGCCAGTGGCGTTCCCTTGTGGGAAGAAGCAGAGTGAGGCTTCCCTGCATCGCTCTCTGCTGGACGAGTCCGAGGCCTTGACCCTCCACAACTCTGACGGGAACCTCAACATCTCCATGGAGGTAGAAGGGAACTCAACCTCCAGACTGTCTGGGATTAACTCAACCCAGCCAGGTGGGAACAGCACTGAATACATGGAGGGTGTTAATGAAGACAACCGGATAGTGGGAGGACAGCTGGAGAGGCAGGGTGGAAGCCCATGGCAGGTAGGCCTACAACACAGGGCTACGAGGTGGCATTATTTTAAAAAAAATACAGTACCAATCAAAGGTTTGGGGACACCTACTCATTAAAGGGTGTTTATTTTTGTATTATTGTAGAATAATAGTGAAGACATCAAAACTATGAAATAATGTAGTAACCAATAAAGTGTTAAAGTATTTTATATTTGAGATTCTACAAAGTAGCCACCCTTTGCCTTGATAGCTTTGCACACTTGTGGCATACTCTCAAACAGCTTCAGGAGGTAGTCACCTGGAATGCATTTAAATTAACAGGTTTCTTTCTTCTACTTTCTTTGCTCAATCAGTTGTCTTGTGACAAGGTAGGGGTGGAATATAGAAGATAGCCCTATTTGGTAAAGGACCAAGTCCATATTATGGCAAGAACAGCCCAAATAAACAAAGCGAAACGACAGTACATCATTACAATAAGACGTAGGTCAGTCAATTTGGAAAATTTCAAGAACTTTGAAAGTTTCTTCAAGTGCAGTCACAAGAACCATCAAGCGCTATGTTGAAACTGTCTCTCATGAGGACCGCAACAGGAAAGGAAGACCCAGAGTTACCTCTGCTGCAGAGGAGAAGTTCATTCCAGAAATGGCAGCCCAAACAAAGTTCAAGTAACAGACATCTCAGCATCAACTGTTCAGAGGAGACTGTGTGAATCAGGCCTTCATGGTCAAATTGCTGCAAAGAAACCACCACTAAAGGACACCAATAATAACAAGAGACTTGCTTGGACCAAGAAACACAAGCAATGGACATTAGACTGGTGTAAATCTGTCCTTTGGCCTGATGAGTCCAAATTTGAGATTTTTGGTTCCAACCGCCGTGTCTTTGAGACGCAGTGTAGGTGAACGGATGATCGCCGCATGTGTGGTTCCTACCGTGAAGCATGGAGTAGGTGTGATGTTGTGGGGGTGCTTTGCTGGTGACACTGTAGGTGATTTATTTAGAATTCAAGGCACACTTAACCAGCATGGCTACCACAGTATTATGCAGCGATACGCCAACCCATCTGGTTTGCGCTTCAGTGGGACATTTGTTTTTTCAACAGGACAATGACCCAAAACACACCTCCAGGCTGTGTAAGGGCTATTTGACCAAGGAGAGTAATGGAGTGCTGCATCAGATGACCTTGCCTCCACAATCACCCGACCTAAACCCAAATGAGATGGTTTGGGATGAGTCGGCTGCTTTTCCTTCACTCTGCGGTCCAACAAGGGCTCAGCATCTGTGGAAACTCCTTCAAGACTGTTGGAAAAGTATTCCTCATGAAGCTGGTTGAGAGAATGCCAAGACTGTGCAAAGCTGTCATCAAGGCAAAGGGTGGCTACTTTGAAGAATCTAAAATATTATTATTATTTGTTTAACACTTTATTGGTTACTACATCAAATTTTGTTTGTCACATGCACCACATACAAAAGGGTGTTAGTGAAGTGCTTACTTACAAGTCCTTAACAATGCAGTTGAATAAAAATATGTGTTAAGAAATGATTTGCTAAAATAAACTGAAATTATTATTTACTAAAATAAAAATAGGGGGCACAGGTTGGTCGAGGTAATTGAGGTAATATGTACATGTAGGTAGAGGTAAAGTGACAATGCATGAATAATAAACAGAGAGTAGCAGCAGCATAAACATGGTGGTGGGAGGGACAATGCAAATAGTCTGAGTAGCAAATTGATTAGCTGTTAAGGAGACTTATGGCTTGGGGTAGAAGCTTTTAAGAAGCATTTTGGGCTAGACTTAGCGCTCCGGTACCGCTTGCCATGCTGTAGCGTGGGCAATTTTTAGGGCCTACTTCTGACACCGCCTGGTATAGAGGTCCTTGATGGCAGGAAGTTTGGCCCCAGTGATGTACTGATCCGTACGCACTGCACTCTGTAGTGCCTTGCGGTCGGAGGCCGAGCAGTTGCCATACAGTGATGCAACCAGCCAGGATGTTCTCGATGGTGCAGCTGTCGAACATTTTGAGGATCTGAGGACCCATACCAAATCTTTTCCGTCTCCTCAGGGGGAATAGGTTTGATCGTGACCTCTTCAAGACTGTATTGGTGTGTTTGGACCATGTTAGTTTGTTGGTGATGTAGACACCAAGGTACTTGAAGCTCTCAACCTTCTCCACTACAGCCCCATCAATGAGAATGGGGTCGTGCTCGGTCCTCCTTTCCTGTGTAGTCCACAATCTTCTCCTTTGTCTTTATCACGTTGAGGGAGAGGTTGCTATCCTGGCACCACACTACCAGGTCTCTGACATCCCTATAGGCTATCTCATCCTTGTCGGTGATCAGGCCTACCACTGTTGTGTCGTCTGAAAACTTAATGATGGTGTTGGAGTCGTGCTTGGCCATAGTCATGGGTGATCAGGGTGTACAGGAGGGGACTGAGCAAGCACCCGAGGGGCCCCTGTGTTGAGGTTCAGCGTAGCAGTTGTGATGTTGCCTACCCTTACCACCTGGGGGTGGCCCGTCCGGAAGTCCAGGATCCAGTTGCAAAGGGAAGTGTTTAGTCCCAGGGTCCTTAGCTGAGTTGAGAGCACTATGGTGTTGAACGCTGAGCTGTAATCAATTAATAGCATTCTCACGTAGGGGTTCCTTTTATGCAGGTGGGAAAGGGCAGTGTAGAGTGCATATGTGAATTTGTTGGGGCGGTATTCAAATTAGAGTGGGTTTAGGGTTTCTTGAGTGGGTCTAGGGTTTCTGGGATAATGGTGTTGTGAGCCATGACCAGCCTTTCAAAGCAGTCCATGGCTACAGACGTGAGTACACCAGGTTAGTAGTCATTTAGGCAGGTTACTTTGGTCTGCTTGAAACATGTTGGTATTACAGACTCAGTCAGGGACAGGTTGAAAATGTCAGTAAAGACACCTGCCAGTTGGTCAGCGCATGCTCAGAGTACACGTCCTGGTAATCCATCTGGCCCCGCGGCCTTGTGAATGTTGACCTGTTTAAAGGTCTTACATCTGCTGCGGAAAGGTTGATCACACAGTTGTCCAGAACAGCTGATGCTCTCATGCATGCTTCAGTGTTGCTTGCCTCTATGCGAGCATAGAAGTTATTTAGCTCATCTGGTAGGCTCGTGTCACTGGGCAGCTCTCGGCTGTGCTTCCCTTTGTTGTCCGTAATAGTTTGCAAGCCCTACCATGTCCGACGAGCATCAGAGCCAGTGTAGTATGTTTCAATCTTAGTTCTGTATTGACGCTTTGTTTGATGGTTCGTCAGAAAGCATAGCGGGATTTCTTATAAGCGTCCGGGTTAGAGTCCCGCTCCTTGAACGCGGCAGCTCTACCCTTTAGCTCAGTGCTGATGTTCCCTGTCATCCATGGCTTCTGGTATGTACGTGCAGTGACTGTGGGGATGACATCATCGATGCACTTATTGATGAAGCCAGTGACTGATGTGGTGTACTCAACGCCATCGGAAGAATCCCGGAACATATTCCAGTCTGTGCTAGCAAAACAGTCCTGTAGCTTAGCATCTGCATCATCTGACCACTTCCTTATTGAGCAAGTCACTGGTAGTTCCTACTTTAGTTTTTGCTTGTAAGCAGGAATCAGGAGGATAGCGTGATGGTCAGATTGGCCAAATGGAGGGGGAGGGAGAGCTTTGTAGCATCTCTGTGTGTGTGTGTGGAGTAAAAGTGGTCTAGAGTATTTTTTCCTTTGGTTGCACATGTAACATGCTGGTAGAAATTAGGTCAAATGGATTTAATTTTCCCTGCATTAAAGTGCCCGGCCATTAGGAGCGCCTCCTCTGGGTGAGCATTTTCTTGTTTGCTTATGGCCTTACACAGGTCGTTGAGTGCCTTAGTGCCAGCATCGGGTTTGCGGTGGTAAATAGACAGCTACTAAAAAATGTGATCTACACCTTGTCATGAGATACTCTACCTCAGGCGAGCAAAACTGAGACTTCCTTAATATTAGATTTTGTGCACCAAATAGACAGACCGTCACCCCTTGTCTTACCGGAGGTGACTGTTCTATCTTGCCGATGGACCAAAAACCCAGCCAGCTGCATGTTATCCATGTCGTTTAGCCACAACTTGATGAAACATAACATTTTCATTTTTAATGTCCCATAGTAAGATAGTCTTGATTGGAGCTCTACTGACACAACCCTGTGGCACTGCAGGCACTAATCTCAGAAATCATAATGCATGTAGTGTATGATGATGACAATAGTGTTTGTGGCAGGCCCCTAATACTAGTCCTACCTGCTCCATGTCCCTGCAGGTCATGCTCTGGAGGGAGGATGGGTATGGCTTCTGCGGGGGAACTCTGATCAGTCAGCGGTGGGTGGTCAGTGCCGCACACTGCATGCAGGAAACCCCTGACCATGTGACTATCGGTGAGGCTGTGTGATCCACTGTTTAGAAGTAGTGAGCATACTGTCAAATGCTCTAGCAGTTTGGGTGTCCGTTGAGTTTTTTTACTCTGAGAATTAGAACCTAACACAATGAAAGCTTAACCAAGTTCTCCCAGGGGGTCAATACAGCTGCATCAGACGACATTTCACACAAGCAAAGATATTTAACCCTTCCTTCTGAGTCTTCTGCACATCTGAACAGCCAATGCATCTGTTGCTAGACAGAACCTTGGTGGTATCTGTTCTTCCTCTGACCTCTACCTGAAAGTGCTCACTCCTCCCAAACTCACAGCTGTCATGGTTCCTGGTACCAGACTGTCTCTTCTCCTCCCAGAGGATCCCTCCTGGCTAACAAAAACATATCCTGACATAATGTCAATGTCATACATTACCCGCTCTCCCCTAGTGACATGAATAAGTATATTTCATATTCTCAGAACTCAACAAGTGCAACATGTTGATGAGCCATTGTGCCCGTTTAAACTGTCTGTCTGTGTTTTACAGGGGACTATGACAAGCGACGTCCCGATCCAAACGAGCAGAAGATCAAAGTGGCGAAGGTCGTCGTCCACCCTCACTTCCATGACTACACCTTCGATAGCGACATTGCTCTCGTCTACCTCTCTGCCCCTGTGGCGCTGAGCCCTGTGGCGGTGCCTGCCTGCCTTCCCAATGGTCAGCTGGCCCACCACCTCCAGAGGGAAGATGTGAGGGGCTTGGTCACAGGCTGGGGCGCCACACAGTACCTGGGGCGCTCCTCACGCTTCCTGAGGAAAGTCGCTCTGCCCGTGGTCGACCAGCAGAAGTGCATCCGCTCCACGGAGCAGGTCATCACAGACAACATGTTCTGCGCGGGCTACCTGGAGGCCAGCTTGGATGCCTGCAGTGGGGACAGTGGGGGTCCCTTTGTGGTCAACTACCGCGGGACCTGGTTCCTCACAGGGGTGGTGAGCTGGGGGGAGAAGTGTGCCGCCAAGGGGAAGTATGGCATCTACACCCGGCTAGGGAACTACCTGCATTGGATACAGGATACTATAGAAAGGCATGCGCATAACAGTTCACATACCTGAGGTGCAGCTCGGAGACAATCCCAATTCATTCCCTACCCCTTGGCGCTTTGATTATCTGAAGGGTCTGGATAGGTTCAAGCAGTTTAGTGGTGGCGCTTCTACCATATTGCTTACACACCTGCAAAGATCAAAGGGTTAGGGACAAGGAACAAATTGGGAGTGGCTGATAATGAACTCCAAGTCAAACCATAGCCCCTAAACAATTTATGTCGATTTTAATTGCCCTCCGCATTAAAATTGCCTTCTGAGGAGGAATTTAAACCATATAGGGTACAACTGTCCAATCCATTTAGCTCTACAGAAATGCACAAGTTATGGAATGAGTTGCATCAGGGGGTTCAGATGATAGTTCAGAGGATACACTGCAACAGAGCGTTCAGATAACTGCATATCATGTCAGAACATTGCTGATAGAAATGCAATGAATAGAGCTTCAACAAGTTAGTTACCTTATTTCATTTTATTGTGAATAACATATTACAAGTTAAAGATTTGACCACATACAAACTGTGCATATTGTTAATCAGGTATAATTTGGTTCCCAGAGCACGTTCAGTTTCCTTGCCCCATTAAAAACAATGTACCCCCAAGTAATGCAATGTTTTAGGACTGTTATTGAAACTTAACAGTACATGTGTTGCAATAAGTAGTGTGAATTATTTCACTCAAATCAATGCGTCATGTTTTTAAGACATCAACAGTAGTGAAATGAGATTGATATAGTTCAAGGCCTAAAGTAACCTTTCTCAAATAAAGAAGAGAAATCAAGAGATCTGGTGAAACCCTCTTTATTATGAAAGTAACTTCGGAACCAACCAGCACACAGTGAAGACACACAGGCAAGCTCCTAAGTCTGTACAGCTTCTTCAGAAACAAAGTAAAACAATGAAGGCCTAATGTATATTCAATATGGAGCAATTGCAATTTAAGGGCAATGTTGTCTAAACGCTAATTGTCTGCTCAATCGCGCTACAACGTGAATCTTCCACACTCCGTATTGAATCTATCCCAGTCTAGAGGACCGAAGGCCAACCAGCCTGTGAATCCACACCCCTATCATACATTCAGGCTGGGCTGAGGGGGTTTGTATAGGGAATGGTCCCATGTGCTTTAGCCAACTCTTCTAAACATTGTCATGCTAGTTAGAGGAGTTGGCTAAAGTGCACAGAACTGGGACCCTGGCCCAAATCAAAGAAATAATTGCATTATTCTATCATCCCTTCCTTGGAATAATCACAGCTCTGAATTGAAACCTATGCTTTCATGTAGCCAATCACTTCAAGAAAGTAATGATGAACAATTTGAACTGGGACCATGATGTAGGAGCAACATATAAAAAAGGAGAAATAAAAAAATCTGAAAAAAAATAGAAGTTTTAAAAATCAGAGGGGCATCCGGTTGCCCTGGACGCTGATTTTCACCGCATGGCCCGTCTTCGTCATACGCTTGATGTCGGCAAAGCGACGCAACTGTTTGTCCACCCGTGACATGCCCTTCTTAACCGGGGCCTGGGAGACAGAGGGAGGAGGAGAGGATTAGTGAAGGGGAGAGGAGAAAGTTAAACTACTCACTAAAACAGTGTTTCTTCGACAACATATATATATTTGCCGTAGTGGTAATATACTGTAGCACCTCTATAAACCTAGCGAGTGAGGTTACCAAAACACAAACACTCTTTTTGGAATCATGAAAATTGGAATGTTCTACATTCGAAACCCTAGTATTTAAAACACAACACTAAGTTGAATAGTAACACATTCCCCACGCCGGACACAGAAACTCAAGCGGCATGCTGGTATAGCCTAAAGTCTTAAAACCAGCGTACTTATTAAATTATTAGGTGGCTTGCAATAGCGTGCAGAGCCGTTTGACCTGGTGGGAGGGTTACTCTCCTACCCAGGACCAGCAAGAGGCATGCAGGTGGCACTTACTGCCCCGTGTGGTGACAGTAGGTACTACAGGGGCATGCCATTGCCGTCCACATTGATCTTCACCGCCATGATGCGCCGCTGTGACCTCTGCTGGGCGATGCGACGCTTGTGCTTTTCCAATCGGCTTATCCCTTTCTTAAAGCCTGTCTACAGTCGGGAACCAATCACATTCAACTCCTTACCATCCTTCCTTTACTGATGCCCAAGTAGTGACAAAACAGCTAACAAGCTACAATTCAGACCCAGTTCACAGTCACACCTAAGCTAACATAACTAAAATAACAATTTCTAGGTCATGTCCAGAATGCAGGTCTGATGAGAAAATGATTGGTCTGGTCAAAACAGTCAAAATAAATGGACAACTATCATGGGTCCTTCTCTCTGGCAGACAGATGGACAGCCAAACACTCACTGCTCTGGACTCGCTCTCCACGTTCCATTTGGGCCGCACAACGTAGTCCTTGTTGGATGGCATGGGCACCCTGGCTCGGGCACAGAACCCAGGGTCGCCTGGGCGCAGAGCTCTGTCGGGCAACAAAACAGGAGGGGTGTCAGCAGAAAGCAACATACACAGACTCAAGACAGACATACAAAGGACTCAGCTACTCACTTCTCTTCTCCTGTCAGTACTTTCTCCAGGTCTCTATGAGGAGTCTGTCCCCCTGAGCTGTAGAGGGAGAGAGAGAGAGAGATACTGTCATGAGTGACCACTGACTGCTTAGGCCACACACAATTTACCAAATGTAAATGTTCAGCTACAGTAGCACTCTGCACACTGGTCTTAAGTTTTAACACATGCCATACTACCACTTCCCTGTTCTCAAAGGGTTCAAGTTTGAGAGTAGTAGCAAAGACAGGCAGAAACTGCTTCTTCAATAAAAATCCCAGATCACACTTATAGACGATGTCATGGCAACGTTGGCTAGCTAAGCTCATGCGTAGAAACACGTCAGCGGGTCTAACCCTCTTCTCGCGCCGAACTACACATGCGCATCGTGTCAAATCAAACGCACCTCTTCGATATAAAGTTGTTTTTGAAAAAAATGTAAACGTGTCAATTTCACGAGGTTGGAGTAATAACATGTTAACTACTTAAACATTGGTTCGAATCTAGGTTGTGCTTTTAGATTGAGAAAATTTACTAAAGAATAATTTCACTTCTCAAACCCCACAGGAAAGTGCTGTTTGAATGAATGCATATGAGCCTGCTGCTGCCAACCACCGCTCAGTCAGACTGATCTATCAAATATTAAAATAGACTTAATTTTAATAAACACACAGAAATACGAGTCTTAGGTCAGTAATATGGTCAAATCCGGAAATTATCATTTCGAAAACAACATTTATTCTTCCAGTGAAATACGCAACCATTCTGTATTATATCGAACGGGTAGCAACCCTAAGTCTAAATATCGCTGTTACATTGCACAACCTTCAATGTACAATTCCGGCAAATTAATTACGGTCTTTGTTAGGAAGAAATGGTCTTCACACAGTTCGCAACGAGCCAGGCAGCCCAAAATGCTGCATACAGTGGGGCAAAAAAGTATTTAGTCAGCCACCAATTGTGCAAGTTCTCCCACGTAAAAAGATGAGGCCTGTAATTTTCATCATAGGTACACTTCAACTATGACAGAAAAAATGAGAAAAAATATCCAGAAAATCACATTGTAGGATTTTTTATGAATTTATTTGCAAATTATAGTGGAAAATAAGAATTTGGTCAATAACAAAGTTTCTCAATACTTTGTTATGTACCCTTTGTTGGCAATGACATAGGTCAAACATTTTCTGTAAATCTTCACAAGGTTTTCACACTGTTGCTGGTATTTTGGCCCATTCCTCCATGCAGATCTCCTCTAGAGCAGTGATGTTTTGGGGCTGTTGCTGGGCAACACGGACTTTCAACTCCCTCCAAAGATTTTCTATGGGGTTGAGATCTGGAGACTGGCTAGGCCACTCCAGGACCTTGAAATGCTTCTTACGAAGCCACTCCTTCGTTGCCCGGGCGGTGTTTTTGGGATCATTGTCATGCTGAAAGACCCAGCCATGTTTCATCTTCAATGCCCTTGCTGATGGAAGGAGGTTTTCACTCAAAATCTCACGATACATGGCCCCATTCATTCTTTCCTTTAGACAGATCAGTCGTCCTGGTCCCTCTGCAGAAACACAGATGTTTCCACCCCCATGCTTCACAGTAGGTATGGTGTTCTTTGGATGCAACTCAGCATTCTTTGTCCTCCAAACACGACGAGTTGAATTTTTACCAAAAATGTTTGGTTTCATCTGACCATTTGACATTCTCCCAATCTTCTTCCGGATCATCCAAAATGCTCTCTAGCAAACTTCAGACGGGCCTGGACATGTACTGGCTTAAGCAGGGGGACACGTCCGGCACTGCAGGATTTGAGTCCCTGGCGGCGTAGTGTGTTACTGATGGTAGGCTTTGTTACTTTGGTCCCAGCTCTCTGCAGGTCATTCACTAGGTCCCCCCGTGTGGTTCTGGGATTTTTGCTCACTGTTCTTGTGATCATTTTGACCCTACGGGGTGAGATCTTGCATGGAGCCCCAGATCGAGGGAGATTATCAGTGGTCTTGTATGTCTTCCTTTTCCTAATAATTGCTCCCACAGTTGATTTCTTCAAACCAAGCTGCTTAGCTATTGCAGATTCAGTCTTCACAGCCTGGTGCAGGTCTACAATTTTGTTTCTGGTGTCCTTTGACAGCTCTTTGGCCTTGGCCATAGCGGAGTTTGGAGTGTGACTGTTTGAGGTTGTGGACAGGTGTCTTTTATAATGATAACACGTTCAAACAGGTGCCATTAATACAGGTAACGAGTGGAGGACAGAGGAGCCTCTTAAAGAAGAAATTACAGGTCTGTGAGAGCCAGAAATCTTGCTTGTTATTAGGTGACAAAATTCTTATTTTCCACCATAATTTGCAAATAAATTCATTAAAAATCCTACAATGTGATTTTCTGGATTTTTTTCTCTCATTTTGTCTGTCATAGGTGAAGTGTACCTATGATGAAAATTACAGGCCTCATCTTTTTAAGTGGGAGAACTTGCACAATTGGTGGCTGACTAAATACTTCTTTGCCCCACTGTATACCCTGACTCCTCGTGCGTTCAGTGCAAGCAAAGTGACAATTTCGCTAGTTAATAGTGCCTGCTATCATGAATTTATTTTAACTAAATATGCAGGTTTAAAAAATATATACTTGTGTAAAAATATACTTGTGCATTTATGTTTAGGTACATTGGTGCGTTGATTGTGCTTTTTACGCGAATGCGCTTTTGTTAAATCATCACCTGTTTAGTGAAGTGATTCGATGATAATTTAACAGGCACCGCATTATATGCAACGCAGGACAAGCTAGTTAAACTAGTGATTATGTTAAGATATGTTTAATGTTAGCTAGCAACTTACCTTGGCTCCTTGCTGCACTCGTAACTGGTGGTTCGCCTGCCACACAGTCTTGTGGATTGCAATGTAATCGGCCATAATCAGCGTCCAAAAATGCCGATTGTTATAAAAACTTTAAAAATCGGCCCCAATTAAATCAGCCATGCCGATTAAATCGGTCGACCTCTAATAAAGACCCATGCACCAGAGGGGGAGAGCAACAATATTTTCTGACAGGACATTTTGCCCTGCTTTGGTGGAATTCTTTGTTCTGTCTAGACTACATTACTCTTGAGTTCTGTATAACATTTAATGAAATAAGCTATAGCAAATAGGAAAATTACTCTTAATGTCACTTGTGTGCTGCCTGAACCGACTCAGTTCTTTAGGTTCTAACATAACCTAGTATCAATACAGCATTGAACTATCAAAACATGATGCACACCCAAACAAAACATACAGGCTACACGAAGAAAAACTAAACACCCCAAAAAACGAGTTGTTCATTCCTCAGCTGGAAAGAGATGTCATTTGAAGAGCAAAATGGTATGAAGAGCACAAAGGGTAGGGTTAAGGTCAGCGAGAGGGCAAATGGCCAGACAACCTTCACTACTAACTGAGGGAAGCTATACTCTGCTTTATGCCAAGATCGAAACCCTGGCCCAGTGATCCATTTTAGCTTCTGACAGACATGGTTAGAGTTACAACAGCAAACACTGATCCAGCATGATTCAAATGAAGAGAATCTCCCACACGAACAATACATTTACAAAGTAGCCTTTCGAATCCCAAACAAAATGGAAAAAGAAACAAACTCAAAATTAAGCCACTGACACAAAAAAGCCTCAGTAAAGCTAGGCTCAATTTGACTCTATCCTCTATCATTCATACCAACAATTGTATCATCGTCTTTGTGTGGGGGGGACGGACGACATCAAGCATAACAACCTGGAGAGGTTGAAAATCTGATTGCAGCCAAAGTCACTCGGGAGGCGGAGCAACCATGCAACCACACTGAACCTGAGTTGCTGCGGGGAGAAGACATCCGGTTCCTTGGACCTATCCACCGTTTGGGGCTGACTGGGGGGAAAGGAAGGGAAGGAGGGACCACATCGAGAAGTATAGACAGATGTCATGGAAAGAGGGGATTTGACAAACATGAGAATGACAGTGAAAGGAGGAGAGAGGACTGAAAAGTGGATGGAGGATTTGATAGGACAGTGGGACAATGAGCTGGAAAGGGTGGGAGGGGGTTGGTTGGAGTGAACAGATCATGTCTACAGTGATAATGTGAAACAACCGCATGTGTGTTTCAGGAGTATATTGTATAACGAGTGTGTGGTACATCTACGCGTGTCAGGGTTTTCGTTAGTCGGCAATAGGCAGATGGAGAAAAAATTAAGCAGATAAAAAAAGACCAGGAGAAGATAAATTCCATTGCAAAATAATGCTTTTTATTAAATTGATGGAAATACATTTGACTGTCATGCGTATCGGTCTATAGGTTAATGTGCATAATTTTATGGAATTAAATTGGCCCGTGTGTATTTTCATTAGTTGTTGGATAAATAAGATGCATGATGACTATCACACACGCACAGCCTATTTTGAGCGGGATTTCACCTGCAGTTCCTCAGCTGGAGTAAAACGTGGTTTTATATGCCCATTTATTGTGCAACAATTATAAATCGAGTTAAAAACAGTTTTGGGACACGATTGAAATGCACAACCATTTTTATTTCTCAACTGGTAGTTGAAGCACGCATCCCATTCACCATTAAAGTGCAGGCAACAGGCTATCAGTGCTTCAACCACCACTTTACAATGTGAGCAGGGGGCAGTATGCATTTTGAAAACACACTTGTTTGAACCCTGAACATTTTATTACATTATGAAGTATGTCTTACCTTGCTTCAAAGTAGCCTATAGGCAAAATCCAACCATGTAAACATGGAGGAAATTATTTTATTAAAAAATACTTAACAGAAAAGAAAAAAAAGACACCAGTCTTAATGTCAACAGTGAAGCGGCGACTCCGAGTTGCAAAGAAAAAGCCATATCTCAGACTGGCCAATAAAAGAAAAGATTAAGATGGGCAAAATAACACAAACACTGGACAGAGGAACTCTGCCTAGAAGGCCAGCATCCCAGAGTCTCATCTTCACTGTTGATGTTGAGACTGGTGTTTTGCAGGTACTATTTAATGAAGCTGCTAGTTGAGGACGTGTGAAGTGTCTGTTTCTCAAACTAGGCCTCCCACTCTTCTTTCTATTCTGGTTAGCGCCAGTTTGCCCTGTTCTGTGAAGGGAGTATTACACAGCGTTGTACAAGATCTTCAGTTTCTTGGCTATTCCATGCAAGAAATTGCCTTCACTTCTCAGAACAAGAATAGACAACTTTCAGAAGAAAGTTCTTTGTTTCTGGCCATTTTGAGCCTGTAATCGAACCCACAAATGCTGATGCACCAGATACTCAAATCGTCTAAAGAATGCCAGTTTTATTGCTTCTTTAAATCAGAACAACTGTTTTCAGCTGTGCTAACATAATTGCAAAAGGGTTTTCTAATGATCAATTAGCCTTTTAAAATGATCAACTTGGATTAGCTAACACAACGTGCCATTGGAACACAGGAGTGATGCTTGCTGATAATGGGCCTCTGTACGCCTATGTAGATATTCCATAAAAAATATGTATTAAAAAAATAATAATAATCTGCCGTTTCCAGCTACAATAGTCATTTACAACATTAACCATGTCTACACTGTATTTTTGATCCATTTTATGTTATTTTAAATGGACAAAAGATGTGATTTTCTTGCAAAAACCATTTACATTTCTAAGTGACCCCAAACGGTTTGATTTGTCTAATCTTAGCAATTTCTTCTTAGCTAGCTACATAGCCATCTTTGTATCAAAGATAATTGCGTAATTATCGTATTTCGTCGTCCTAACGTAGTCTACACTGCTATCTGCCCAGCAGCTAGCTAACGTCCACTAGCACTGTAGAAACTATTACACTCAACTGAACGACTCGATTAGTGTAGTGTTAGCTAGCTACATAGTTGTCTTTGCTGTCTTCGTATCCAAGATAATTGTGTAGTTCAGAGTGTGTAGACTTAGAGTGATTATCTTAATTTACCGAGGTTAGCTAGCCAGCTATTTGTCGTCCTTAACGTAGGAGATACTGCTAGCCAACAGCTAGCCAACGTCTACCGAATTGAACTTCAACAACCCGGTCAACATTCCGCTTCGCTCCACAGGTAGTAATCACATTTTCATTTCACTTCATTACAGTACAACGGTTTGATTTGTTTGATCGTAGCTAGCTAGCTACATAGCCGTCTTTGTATCTAAGACAATTGTGTAGTCTAGAGCGATTTTCTAGGTTAGCTAGCCAGCTATTGTCGTTCTTTTAACGTAACGTTACGTAATCCACACTGCTAGCTAGCCAGCTAGCCCCGAATAGCAGCACTGTAGAAACTATTACACTCGACGGAACGACTTGTTAGTGTAGTGTCAACAACGCAGCCACTGCCAGCTAGCCTACTCCAGCAGTACTGTATCATTTCAATCATTTTAGTCAATAAGATTCTTGCTACGTAAGCTTAACTTTCTGAACATTCGAGACGTGTAGTCCACTTGTCATTCCAATCTCCTTTGCATTAGCGTTGCCTCTTCTGTAGCCTGTCAACTATGTGTCTATCTATCCCTGTTCTCTCCTCTCTGCACAGACCATTCAAACGCTCCACACCGCGTGGCCGCGGCCACCCTAATCTGGTGGTCCCAGCGCGCACGACCCGTGGAGTTCCAGGTCTCCGGTAGCCTCTGGAACTGCCGATCTGCGGCCAACAAAGCAGAGTTCATCTCAGCCTATGCCTCCCTCCAGTCCTCGACTTCTTGGCACTGACGGAAACATGGATCACCACAGATAACACTGCTACTCCTACTGCTCTCTCTTCGTCCGCCCACGTGTTCTCGCACACCCCGAGAGCTTCTGGTCAGCGGGGTGGTGGCACCGGGATCCTCATCTCTCCCAAGTGGTCATTCTCTCTTTCTCCCCTTACCCATCTGTCTATCACCTCCTTTGAATTCCATGCTGTCACAGTTACCAGCCCTTTCAAGCTTAACATCCTTATCATTTATCGCCCTCCAGGTTCCTCGGAGAGTTCATCAATGAGCTTGATGCCTTGATAAGCTCCTTTCCTGAGGACGGCTCACCTCTCACAGTCCTGGGCGACTTTAACCTCCCCACGTCTACCTTTGACTCATTCCTCTCTGCCTCCTTCTTTCCACTCCTCTCCTCTTTGACCTCACCCTCTCACCTTCCCCCCTACTCACAAGGCAGGCAATACGCTCGACCTCATCTTTACTAGATGCTGTTCTTCCACTAACCTCATTGCAACTCCCCTCCAAGTCTCCGACCACTACCTTGTATCCTTTTCCCTCTCGCTCTCATCCAACACTTCCCACACTGCCCCTACTCGGATGGTATCGCGCCGTCCCAACCTTCGCTCTCTCTCCCCGCTACTCTCTCCTCTTCCATCCTATCATCTCTTCCCTCTGCTCATACCTTCTCCAACCTATCTCCTGATTCTGCCTCCTCAACCCTCCTCTCTTCCCTTTCTGCATCCTTTGACTCTCTATGTCCCCTATCCTCCAGGCCGGCTCGGTCCTCCCCTCCCGCTCCGTGGCTCGACGACTCACTGCGAGCTCACAGAACAGTGCTCCGGGCAGCCGAGCGGAAATGGAGGAAAACTCGCCTCCCTGCGGACCTGGCATCCTTTCACTCCCTCCTCTCTACATTTTCCTCCTCTGTCTCTGCTGCTAAAGCCACTTTCTTCCACTCTAAATTCCAAGCATCTGCCTCTAACCCTAGGAAGCTCTTTGCCACCTTCTCCTCCCTCCTGAATCCTCCTCCCCCCCCCCCCTCCTCCCTCTCTGCAGATGACTTCGTCAACCATTTTGAAAAGAAGGTCGACGACATCCGATCCTCGTTTGCTAAGTCAAACGACACCGCTGGTTCTGCTCACACTGCCCTACCCTGTGCTCTGACCTCTTTCTCCCTCTCTCTCCAGATGAAATCTCGCTTCTTGTGACGGCCGGCCGCCCAACAACCTGCCCGCTTGACCCTATCCCCTCCTCTCTTCTCCAGACCATTTCCGGAGACCTTCTCCTTACCTCACCTCGCTCATCAACTCATCCCTGACCGCTGGCTACGTCCCTTCCGTCTTCAAGAGAGCGAGAGTTGCACCCCTTCTGAAAAAACCTACACTCGATCCCTCCGATGTCAACAACTACAGACCAGTATCCCTTCTTTCTTTTTTCTCTCCAAAACTCTTGAACGTGCCGTCCTTGGCCAGCTCTCCCGCTATCTCTCTCAGAATGACCTTCTTGATCCAAATCAGTCAGGTTTCAAGACTAGTCATTCAACTGAGACTGCTCTTCTCTGTATCACGGAGGCGCTCCGCACTGCTAAAGCTAACTCTCTCTCCTCTGCTCTCATCCTTCTAGACCTATCGGCTGCCTTCGATACTGTGAACCATCAGATCCTCCTCTCCACCCTCTCCGAGTTGGGCATCTCCGGCGCGGCCCACGCTTGGATTGCGTCCTACCTGACAGGTCGCTCCTACCAGGTGGCGTGGCGAGAATCTGTCTCCTCGCCACGTGCTCTCACCACTGGTGTCCCCCAGGGCTCTGTTCTAGGCCCTCTCCTATTCTCGCTATACACCAAGTCACTTGGCTCTGTCATAACCTCACATGGTCTCTCCTATCATTGCTATGCAGACGACACACAATTAATCTTCTCCTTTCCCCCTTCTGATGACCAGGTGGCGAATCGCATCTCTGCATGTCTGGCAGACATATCAGTGTGGATGACGGATCACCACCTCAAGCTGAACCTCGGCAAGACGGAGCTGCTCTTCCTCCCGGGGAAGGACTGCCCGTTCCATGATCTCGCCATCACGGTTGACAACTCCATTGTGTCCTCCTCCCAGAGCGCTAAGAACCTTGGCGTGATCCTGGACAACACCCTGTCGTTCTCAACCAACATCATGGCGGTGGCCCGTTCCTGTAGGTTCATGCTCTACAACATCCGCAGAGTACGACCCTGCCTCACACAGGAAGCGGCGCAGGTCCTAATCCAGGCACTTGTCATCTCCCGTCTGGATTACTGCAACTCGCTGTTGGCTGGGCTCCCTGCCTGTGCCATTAAACCCCTACAACTCATCCAGAACGCCGCAGCCCGTCTGGTGTTCAACCTTCCCAAGTTCTCTCACGTCACCCCGCTCCTCCGCTCTCTCCACTGGCTTCCAGTTGAAGCTCGCATCCGCTACAAGACCATGGTGCTTGCCTACGGAGCTGTGAGGGGAACGGCACCGCAGTACCTCCAGGCTCTGATCAGGCCCTACACCCAAACAAGGGCACTGCGTTCATCCACCTCTGGCCTGCTCGCCTCCCTACCACTGAGGAAGCACAGTTCCCGCTCAGCCCAGTCAAAACTGTTCGCTGCTCTGGCCCCCAATGGTGGAACAAACTCCTCACGACGCCAGGACAGCGGAGTCAATCACCACCTTCCGGAGACACCTGAAACCCCACCTCTTCAAGGAATACCTAGGATAGGATAAAGTAATCCTTCTCACCCCCCTTAAATGATTTAGATGCACTATTGTAAAGTGGCTGTTCCACTGATGTCAGAAGGTGAATTCACCAATTTGTAAGTCGCTCTGGATAAGAGCGTCTGCTAAATGTCTTAAATGTAAAATGTAAATGTAAACTTTTGAACGGTAGTGTATATATTTTTTCAAATAAATTGCCGTTCACCTTTTCCAGGGCCACATTTTCCTAAAGGAAACCCTGGGGTGTGCACACATTTACCTGAGGAGTCTTTTTTGTGGCATTTGCTGGTCAAGGTCTCTCTGTTGTCTCTCCTCGCGCGTCATGCCCTTGTAGTTGGATGTCAGGCCAAAGATGGGGCGGGACCACTCGTCTGTGCAGACATGGCACGTATCAATACAAATACTCTACCAACACCCAAACACTATTTACCTCTACAGGGGGACCGTGTCCTATTGCATGCTCGTTAGAAGCCACTGGAACTTACTAAAAACCAAAGCTATGAAACAGGTGAGTGAAAATAAGATAAATGTTTTTATCCCTTTAATAACCTACTTCCCTTTTCAGAGTCAGACAATATTTGGTCAGCTATTAATGTCACCAAAATGCACATTATTGTATGCATATTTTATGTTTTTGAGCGTAGATATCTAGGCACTTACTGATGAGTTTGAGGGCGAGGTCCTTGTTGGGGCGCGACTCCTTGGGGTGTTTGTAGAGGAACATGACGGCTCGGCCAATCCCGCTGTGTTTAAGAGTCTCCTGACTCACGCTGGGGAGCTGGGGGGAGTACCGAAAACTATATGAAAACACAGGTCTTTACAAAGATTAAAAACCATGGTGACGTTTCAGGGGGGAGTTGGCAGAAATGGAATCACTAGCACTTACTTCCTGTAGGATCTTGAGAAGATCCTCTCTGATTTTGAGGGCCGGGAGACTCTTGTCTGGCAGCGGGCCAATCCACTCCTTGATGGCCGACATCACTCCACTGTCGATGAACGTCTCCTTGAGGTCTTGCCTGAAAACACACACACACATCAGACCATATATGCAGGCAAAACGCTAATCACCTACGTGCTACACATTAACTCAATTGCACTACATTTGAATTTAAAAACTAATCATTCAGTCTGTGCACACACATACAGTGGGGCAAAAAAGTATTTAGTCAACCACCAATTGTGCGAGTTCTTAACACTTAAAAAGATGAGGCCTGTAATTGTCATCATAGGTACACTTCAACTATAACAGACAAAATTAGAAGAAAAAAATCCAGAAAATCACATTGTAGGATTTAATGAATTTATTTGCAAATTATGGTGGAAAATAAGTATATACACACATATGTTTTTATTTTTTATTTTACCTTTATTTAACCAGCCAAGTCAGTTAAGAACAAATTCTTATTTTCAATGATGGCCTAGGAACAGTGGGTTAACTGCCTGTTCAGGGGCAAAACGACAGATTTGTACCTTGTCAGCTCGGGGGTTTGAACTTGCAACCTTCCGGTTACTAGTCCAACGCACTAGGCTACCCTGCCGCCCATGTACACACACACACACACACACACACACAAATATGCACACACACACACACAAATATGCACACACACTGCATGCATGTACTTACGTACAGTACCAATCAATTTAGGACACACCTCATTTAAGTTAAAAATGTATTTTTTAAAACTATTTTCTACATTGTAGAATTATAGTGAAGACATCAAAACTATGAAATAACACACATGAAATCATGTAGTAACCAAAAAAGTGTTAACAAATCAAAATAAACATCCCTTTTCAGGATCCTGTCTTTCAAAGATAATTTGTAAAAATCCAAATAATTTCACAGATCATTGTAAAGGGTTTAAACAATGTTGCCCATGCTTGTTCAATGAACCATAAACAATTAATGAACATGCACCTGTGGGACGGTCGTTAAGACTAACAGTTTACAGACGGTAGGCAATTAAGGTCACAGTTATGAAAACGTAGGACACTAGAGGCCTTTCTACTGACTCTAAAAACCACCAAAAGAAAGATGCCCAGGGTCCCTGCTCATCTGTGCAAGGAGGAATGAGGACTGCAGATGTGGCCAGGGCAATAAATTGCAATGTCCGTACTGTGAGACACCTAAGACGGCGCAACAGGGAGACAGGACGGACAGCTGATCGTACTAGCAGTGGCAGATCAAGTGTAACACCTGCACAGGAGCAGTACAGGATGGCAACAACTGCCCGAGTTACACCAGGAAAGCACAATCCCTCCATCAGCACAGACTGTCCGCAATAGGCTGAGAGAGGCTGGACTGAGGGCATGCAGGCATGTTGTAAGGCAGGTCCTCACCAGACATCACCGGCAACAAAGTCGCCTGTGGGCGCAAACCCACCATTGCTGGACCAGACGGGACTGGCAAAAAGTGCTCTTCACTGACGAGTCACGGTTTTGTCTCACCAGAGGTGATGGCCGGATTCGCGTTTCTCGTTGAAGGAATGAGCGTTACACCGAGGTCTGTACTCTGGAGCGGGATCGATTTGGAGGGTGTGGGTCCGTCATTGGGGCGGTGTGTCACAGCATCATCGGACTGAGCCTGTTGTCATTGCAGGCAATCTCAACGCTGTGCATTACAGGGAAGACATCCTCCTCCCTCATGTGGTACCCTTCCTTCAGGCTCATCCTGACATGATCCTCCAGCATGACAAATGCCACCAGCCATTCTGTGCGTGATTTCCTGCGACACTGGAATGTCAGTGTTCTGCCACGACCAGCCCGGATCTCAATCCCATTGAGCAGGTCTGGGACATGTTGGATCGAAGGGTGAGGGCTAGGGCCAGGGCCATTCCCGCCAGAAATGTCCGGGAACTTGCAGGTGTCTTGGTGGAAGAGTGGGGTAACATCTCACAGCAAGAACTGGCAACTCTGGTGCAGTCCATGAGGAGATGCACTGCAGTACTTAATGCAGCTGGTCTCCACACCAGATCCTGACTGTTACTTTTGATTTGGGAGGCCAGGTCATCTGATGCAGCACTCCATCACTCTCCTTGGTCAAATTGCCCTTACACAGCCTGGAGGTGTGTGTTTGGGTCATTGTCCTATAAATGATTGTGGAACTAAGCGCAAATCAGATGGGATGGCTATCGCTGCAGAATGCTGTGTTAGCCATGCTGGTTAAGTGTGCCTTGAATTCTAAATAAATCACAGACAGTGTCACCAGCAAAGTACCCCCACACTATCACACCTCCATGTCTCACGGTGTGAACCACACATGCGGAGATCATCCGTTCACACACCACTGCGTCTCACAGACACGGCGGTTGGAACGAAATATCTCAAAATTTGGACTCTAGACCAAATGACAGATTTCCACCGATCTACTGTCCATTGCTCGTGTTTCTTGGCCCGAGCAAGTTTCTTCTTATTATTGGTGTCCTTTAGTAGTGGTTTCTTTGCAGCAATTCGACCGTGAAGGCCAGATTCACACAGTCTCTGAACAGTTGGTGAAATGTCTGTTACTTGAAGTCTGTGAAGCATTCATTTGGGCTGCAATATCTGAGGTTGGTAACTAATAAACTTATCCTTTGCAGAACGGGTAACATCTGGGTCATCCTTTCCTGTGGCGGTTCTCACGAGAGACAGTTCATCATAGCGCTTGATGGTTTTTACGACTGCACTTGAAGAAACTTGGAAAATTCTCAAATATTAAATACATTTTGATTTGTTTAACACTTTTTTGGTTACTACATGATTCCATGTGGTATTTCTCTCACACAGTGTACGAAACATTAGGAACACTTGCTCTTTCCATTACATAGACTGATCAGGTGAAAGCTATGATCTCTTATTGATGTCACTTGGTAAATCCACTTCAAATCAGTGTAGACGAAGGGGAGGAGACAAGTTAAAGAATAATTTTTAAACCTTGAGACATGGATTGTGTATGTAGCTGTTACGGTGACTATTACCACCACACCGGGGGTCACGAGTCATGACGACAGTCAAATTCCATGTGACCGTTTTGTCACGGTAATTAGGCTTCTCCAAGCTCCGATGCTGCTGATGGTCATTAGCAGTCTGCCAAACATGCTAACTGCCTGGTACTCAGCACTCCATTGTCCCTCTAATCACTCTGACATCAATGCAAATGTGTTCTAAAATCTAATCAAACACTTCATGAGAGCCGATGAGCTCATTTTGAGCAACATTTCAATAGGCTATGCAGTTACGTGAGAAAACAGATTGATGGCCTCTACTAAAAAGAGGATCCCCTAAGCCTTCTATAGCCTAGGCCTACTATATTTCTCTCAACTTTCCTAATATTAAGCACATTGTTTATCTTTACAACAGGAGTAAAGCCTACATGGCTGGCATGAAAATTATCCACCGGAAAAGCATCCACCATTTGCTATTTAAGTGCATAGATTACATGTATTTCAACCCGCTGCCCGTTTTGAGACAGGTGCATGATAAGTGTCCATTCTGAATCAAAAGAAATTTCATACATAATTTTGTATATGTAAAGACCAGATTAAATCAACAATAGGTGACAATATTAGCCTATTAAACTATCACTTGTGAATGATGCCCAGCATAAGAAACAATGCCGTTCGAATCATAGTCGCACACCTCATGTAGCCTAGCCCATAGACCTATATGTTTTGATAAGGTTTGTATCACAACTAAAGTGACCAAATAACTTCTTAAAATGAAGCACATTAATCTGCTTTTCAAGGTGTTTAGAGCTTAACTGGCACACTTAAGCAGCATGTGAGATTCAAGTTTGGGTTAGAATTTACCATAAAAACGCACCGTTATAATAAAAGCATTACATGTATAATCACCTTTGCGGCCACCTTTGATAATGGTGTTTTCGGGTAATGGAACATTCACGCTTATAGCCTACTGCCATGTACACACTGCTCTGCTTATAATGTGAAGAAATAGCCTCAGTTTATCAACAATTTAAGCTAAATGTTCTGATTTGTTGCGTGAGCCACAATTGCATAAAAAAGCTTTTTTTGATGCTAGTGGGGTTGTATTAATTTGGGATCTATAGTGTCCCACAACTGTCCCAGACAATGTTTGGAATATTTATTTATCGTACAGAACAGGTCAACTTCTGTATTATGGGGGTTAGTAGATTGACATAGGCTAGTGCTTTTGCTGTTCTTTTAGGCCTACTCATCTTGTTGGCTGACGAAAAGTAAGATTTGGACAGTCTTCCATATGCATCTCGGAATTGCATAAGGATGCGCGCAGTTGCGTCCCCGATGTGTCCCCGATGTGTCCCTTCACTTGTAGCCTGTGAGAAAGACCCGATCACCCGATGGAGAGCCATCTGAGTGAGAGGTGCTTAGGAGTGCATAGTGCTCAGTGAGAGGGGCACAACGCAGCACACCAGGCCAAGGGCACAACGGCCACTGGCTGCAAAAGGCATGGATTTTTTAGGGGGCATTACAGCCACAAAGGGGATGCCGCCGTGAAATTCAAGGCATTATCAAGCGCTTGTCAAATTGAATGAGAGACTAATGAAGTGTGTACAGCCTGCGCAAAAAACATGTATTAAATGTATTAAAAATCAAAACATAAAGCTTGTGCTTAATTTGAGCTGGATGCTGCCGGAACAGGATCCGGCACTGCTCAGATTGGACTCTGTTTGTTCCGACACTTATTTCCCCGATCCGGTACCTCTCACGGCATGATTTATTAATTGTTTCACTGTTTGCACTGTAGACATTCTAATAAAAGCGATCAGGGTTAAAATCACTTCCCCTGCCCCCCAGAAAGACCATCAAGTAAATGCGGGGTGATCCTCTTGTGTAAGCATTCCATCCTGCCACATTGATCCCAGACCTGCGCTATTATTTGTACATAGAGGTTATGGGGAGGGCCAGTGTTGGAAGTAACTGATCC
Organism: Oncorhynchus masou masou; assembly: GCF_036934945.1. Lineage (NCBI taxonomy): Eukaryota > Metazoa > Chordata > Actinopteri > Salmoniformes > Salmonidae > Oncorhynchus > Oncorhynchus masou. The sequence goes on from NC_088237.1 coordinate 3,501,526, forward strand.
TGACACAGGTCTTGGTAGTGGTGATCAGCTGGTGAAGAGGTCCCTACGTAAATCACGTCACGTTGTCTAGGCCAGTTGTCTCCCTACTGAATTTGAAATGTGGGAAAGCCAAATATATTTTTTTTAATTGATAAGAAAAGGCAATCAAGGTTGATGACATTTTCCAAGTCCGAAAATCCAGAGAACGAGCCTGAGATCGGTCAGTGCGGAGGAGAGGCATGAGAGGCAAACTGTTCCTGATGGCAATGCCTCTTAGCTTGCAGTGCTGCTAATCCCACCAGTTCAGAATCACCACCAGCACCCCCACTGTAGGCCTACTAGCGAGTCAGACTCAGCATGAGAGGGAGATGGGGAGCTGGAGGGAAGGGGGCGGTGCATCCACCAACGAAGTGCTCAGAGCATGTGTAATTTGCTGTTCAACAACAAGCAAACGCATAACCCCTGGCTTGTCATGCAGAATTCAAAGTTGGGCTGTACAACACCCAACCAAGGCACATTTGGTGGCAGGAAGCCTTGTAGACAAGGCTAGAGGACATCAAGTTTATAGTTAACAGTCAAAAAAAAAAAATACTACAGCCATCCTTCAGAACAGCCTTGGGAGGTTGGAACCTACTACGATACCCCATTCCAAGGCACTTAAATATTAGGTCTTGCTAATTCACCCTCAATGGAACACACACACAATCCATGTCTCAAGACTTAACCGGTCTCCTCCCCTTCATCAACACTGATTGAAGTGGATTTAACAAGTGACATCAATAAGAGATCACATCTTTCACCTGGTCATTGTCATGGAAAGTTCCTAATGTTTTGTAAAGTCAATGAATATAGACTATGCTTGTGGTAGTATCGAGAGCCATAGATGGACTCACTTTTTCAGGTGCATAACTACAGTGGGGAGGAGGGTCAGCTTTTTTAAGGCTGGCTTCTTCTGAGCATTCAGTGTTCTGTCCTCCTGTAAATCACACAGTTAGAATGGTACACCCGCATCTGCATTGAAGAGCTGACAGAACACATACACAGTTTGGGGCCTGAACATCACCTCTGCAGCCTCTGTCATCTTGGTGATCATGGCACTGACCACATCATCAGCATCACTTATGAACGTTCCCCCGTCGCGGTTCCGTCGTCGCTTCCCGCTCTGGGCCTTCTTACGAGCCAGCATCACGTCAAAGTCTGACATGAAGCTGGTGCTGAATAGAGACAGTCAGCCAGTTATCCATGCCTCCACTATAGAATGAAAGTATAGTGGCAAGAGGAAATCGATTGATTGAAAATATTGACAAAGACTTCATGAGATACTCACTCTTGGACACCATCCCTGTCCACCCCCTCGTCAGAGTCCGAGTCGTCGTCCATTGCTTTCTTTGCCGAGGCCTTTGATTGGTTCTTATCCCCCTCCAGATCCTCCTGATTGAAACCCTATTGGTGCAGAAACAACATGAGTCGTTTTGATCGGGAATCAAAGATGAGGTATAGTTTCGGTGTCTGGACAATTCCCAAAAGTCCCTAAACATTTGGGGGCAGTTTCCCCAGACAGATTAAGTCTAATCCTGGACTAAAAGCCATTTCAATGGAGATTCTCCATTAAGAATGCTTTTTAGTCCTGGACGAGCTTAATCTGTGATTGGGACCCTTGATGTTCACAGATCTGAAAGGACTGGATATGGTAAAAAACAAACAATTTCACAGTATTTCTCTCATTTTTGACTGTATTTTATGTTCCTGAAGTTATAGGATACATATGCTTTATGGCTAGCTCTCACTTGTCCAGTACTTTAAGATCTGTAAAAAGTGCAGGGGTAGGATTGCTAGCGGGACCAATGGAGACAGAACACTAGGAGAGGAGGCAGAACAGCAAGACAACATACTGCTTGACATCTGACCCGCAAGTGGCTACCCTCTGTTGTGCATACGGCCCAGTACATCTACACCAGGCGGTGTCAGAGAAAGGTCCTAAAAATGTACAAACTTTAGCCACCCAAGTCATAGACTGTTCCTCTGTGCTACCGCAGGGCATGCGGTAACGATGCTAGAACAAACAGGACCCTGAATAGCTTCTACACCCAAGCCATGAGACTGCTAAATAGTTTGTTAAATAGTTAACCAAATAGCTACCACAAAGTCTAAGTGTAATTTTATTTTTTAGAAATAAACAAAAAATAAATGTTAAAGCTGAAATGCCTTGAGTCACTAAGTATTCAACCGCTTTGTTATGGCAAGTCTACATACGTTCAGGAGTAAGAATTTGCTTAACAAGTCACAGAAGTTGCATAGACTTATTCTGTGTGCAATAACAGTGGTTAACAATTTATGAGTACCCAATATACAAATAATTGTAAATTCCTTCAGTCGAGTAGTGAATTCCAAGCAAAGACCATGGATGTTTTACAATGTCTCGCAAAGAAGAAGTGCACCTATTGGTAGATGTGGAGGAAAAAAAGCAGACACTGAATATCCCTTTCAGTATGATGAAGTTATTTATTTATTTATTTTTTACCTTTATTTTACTAGGCAAGTCAGTTAAGAACAAATTCTTATTTTCAATGACGGCCTAGGAACAGTTCAGGGGCAGAACGACAGATTGGTACCTTTTCAGCACGGGGATTCGAACTTGCAACCTTTCGGTTACTAGTCCAACGCTCTAACCACTAGGCTACCCTGCCGCCCCATTAATTATGCTTTGGATGGTGTATCAATACACCCAGTCACTACAAAGATACAGGCATCCTTCCTAACTCATTTGCCAATGAGAAAGAAAAAGGCTTAGTGATTTCACCACGAGACCAAAGGCTCCAAAAGTTACATAGCTTAATGGCTGTGATATGAGAAAACTGAGGATGGATCAACATTGCAATTGCTCGACAATACTAACCTAAATGACAGAGTGAAAAGGAAGTCTGTAGAGAATACAAATATTCCAAAACTTGTTTGCAATAAGGAAGTATAAAGTGATACTGCAAAAAAAATGGCAAAGGACAATTTGATTACAAAACATTATGTTTGGGGCTAGTCTAACAACATCACTGGTACACCAAGTTATCATTACTCACTGTGTATTTATAATTGTGTGTTATTACGTTTAGATTATTTCTCTATTTTCTTTCTCTCTGCATTGTTGGGAAGGGCCGGTGAGTAAGCATTTAACTTTTGTTTACGAAGCATGTGTCGAATAAAATTGTGCAACAGGGTCCTGGACTTCCTGATGGACCGCCCCCAGGTGGAGAAGGTAGTAAAAACCTCCACTTTGCTGATGCTCAACACAGGGGCCCCACAAGGGTGTGTGCTCAGCGCCCTTCTGTACCCCCTGTTCACACACACGACTGCATGGCCACGCACGCCTCCAACTCAAATCATCAAGTTTGCAGACGACACAACAGTAGTAGGACTGATTACCAACAATGAGACAGCCTACAGGGTTGAGGTGAGGGCTCTGGGAGAGTGGTGCTAGGAAAATAACCTCTCACAACAAAACAAAGGAGCTGCTCGTGGACTTCAGGAAACAGCAGAGGGGAGCACGCACCTATCCACATCGACGGGACCGCAGTAGAGAAGGTGGAAAGCTTCCAGTTCCTCGGCGTATACATCACTTATGATCTGAAATGGTCCACCCACACATACAGTGTGGTGAAGACACCGCAATAGCACCTCTTCAACCTCAGGAGGCTGAAGACATGTGGCTTGGCCCCTAAAGCCCTCACAAACTTTTACAGATGCACAATTGAGAGCATCCAGTCGGGCTGTATCACCACCTGGTACAGGACCTGCACCGCCCGCAACGCATCACCAGGGGCAAACTACCTGCCCTCCAGTACACCTACAGCACCTTCACAGGAAGGCCAAAAAGATCATTAAGTACATCAACCATCCGAGCCACGGCCTGTGAACACCGCTATAATCCAGAAGTCGATGTCAGTACAGGTGCATCAAAGCTGGGACTGAGAGACTGAAAACTACATTTAAGGCCATCAAGGCTGTTTATTTATTTATACCCCATTTTCTACCCAATTTCGTGAGATATCCAAATTGGTAGTTACAGTCTTGTCCCATCGCTGCAACTCCCGTATGGACTCGGGAGGCGAAAATAGTAAAAATAAAGAAAAACCATGGAACGAGTATGTGTCCAAACTTTTGAAATTTGATTTGTAAAGTTAGTAAAACTCACCGTAAACTCTTCCCCCTCTTCATCACCTGAGTCACCAAAAATGTCTGCAATCATTTTCCTATATGAGAGAGGGCATAGGAACCCTACAAATCAGAACCAACCATACAGTCTAGAATACATACGCATCCTTTCAGTACATATGTATCGCATGTACTGCAGACAACGCAATTCTTTTGGGTAAGCTGTCATTAATAGGACTGGGATCGGAAGCCTGTCGTTGGTTTCATGACTATCTAAAGGATAGAAGTCAGGCTGTTAGAGTCGACGGCATCCAGTCAGAGCCATTGGAGTTGGTTGAAGGGGTCCCACAAGGTTCTATACTTGGTCCATCACTTTTCACGCTCTACATAAACAATATCGGTGATGAGATAAGTGTAAAATTCATTTATATGCTGATGACACTCATGTAACTATCGCTTCAACAGCTGACCAAGCATTATCACAATTGGAGATTTTACAAGGGTCTTTTATAAAGCTGAAACTTGTTTTAAATGCAAAGAAAACACATTTTTTAATTTTGAATAGGTTAAAAAAGTTGGTTGAAAATACACTTGCACTTACAAGCTTAGATGGCTCTCGAATTAATCAAGTCTCTGCATATAAATACTTGGGGATATGATTGGATGATAAACTGTCTTTTAAAATGCATGTTGACGAACTTTGTAAACGGCTAAAAATCAAGCTAGGCTTCCTCTATAGAAACAGGACATGTTTGTCCTCTACAAATAGAAGACAAATTGTGCAAGCTACTTTTATGTCTGTATTAGATTATGTGGATATCATCTACATGCATGCTACGGCGTCCACACTTAAATCGCTGGATGCTACTTATCACTGCGCACTTAGGTTTATTATGGGTGCTAGCTACAGAACTCACCACTGTGATTTATATCAAAATGTGGGTTGGACGTCGCTGTCCATGAGACGAGAACAACATGCTCTCGTGTGTCTATAAAGCACTTCTGAATAAACTACCTTATCATCACTCATCAACATTATAACTATAATTCATAAAACCAGGTCTCAAGCAAGGATTACACGTGACGCCCCTGCGATCTCCACAGGGTTGGGTATGGCTGCCTTTTCCTGTTATGCTCCTTGCTTATGGAATAGCCTGCAGGCTAAACTTAAACTTGAGACTTGTCCCCCTTGCCCATTTTAAACAATTAATTGGAGGATTTTTATTTTTGTATCGCTTGCAACTGATTCAGGTAATGCAAGTTCTTGTGCTATTAGGGGAATAACCTGTGTGTAAATGTAACAATCTGCTACTGTATTGTTTTTATGTTATCTGTGATCGCTTTGTTTGTCTTGTGTAATTTCTTAATCATTGTACCAAAACTGTATGTGTAAACATGTATACGCAGGGCTCAGCTGTAAAAGAGACCTTGGTCTCAGTCTGTGTTCCTTGTTTTAAATAAAGGTATAATAATAACCACCTCATACACCAGCACAGCGACTCGGTACTGGTACTCCCTGTTATTTTTACTCATTGTTATTTGTTACTCACTGTGTATTTATTCCTTGTGTCACTATTTTAATATAATTTTTTGTAATCTATCTTTAACTCTACATTGTTTGAAAATGACCCGTAAGTAAGCATTTCACCTGTTGTTTATGAAGCATGTGAAAAATCCAAAATCCAATACAATTTTATTTATGTCAAGTTACAGAATAAAAATAACAATAATACAGTGCTATCATTACAGAAAGAATGACAAAGTTAGTAAAAAGCAAACAGCAAATTCTAATTTATATAAGGAAATTCAAAACTCAAACGGAGTGTGAGTGTAGGGATCGGAATACTTACTCTTCCTCGTCACCTGATTCGCTGTCGCTACCAAACAGTGTTTTCTCATCCTTCCCTCCTGTCGCCTTCTGTCCATCATCCTCGTCTTCGCTTTCTGAGCCCAGTTCCCGCAGTTTGGCCATGGTTTTGTCGGGTGCTTCTGAGCCTGCGTTACTGTCAGAGTTCTCGTCGTCAGACACGGTGCGGCTCTTCTTCGACGCTGAGGAAGAGGAGTCACCATCATTATGATCATAGAGCCCCACGGCTCTGACCACAACTATTTATCTAGGAAGTCCGATTGAGGTCAGAAGACCTCTTTTACAAGGGAGACCTGGCCAACAGAGCAGCTCAATAAAAAAATACATAGACCTAAACACACCACAGTGTACACTATGGAGTAATTTAAGATGCAGCCTTAATCTCCACACACACTCGCTAACCATCATAGACTTCAAGATATGGTGAGTATCTTAAATGGCACCCTATTCCCCAGTACATAACTTTTGACCAGAGCCACCCAATTGCACTGGTCCAGCTGCCGGTATTTCATTTTACCTTGTTCGTCAGCCTTTTCCTCCTCATCTTCACTGTCTGACAGGATGGCTTTCTTCCTCTTCACTGTAACAGCACATACACATTCAACAAAATCGCATTAAGAAACCAACAGATGGAGTTAGAGACCTGATAGATACAGTGCAAGGATGTGCATCTTTCATTGAGAAAAGTAACAATACATTTTGAAACAATTTGGTGCGATTCATTTCGATTCAATGCCCTAACATTTCTTGCATAAACACATTAATTGTCCATTCTAAATTAAAATATGCTGCTGATAGAGTACATGAATGAGTTGGACCTCTCTGAGCTGGATCTGTCCAAGCTGACACCTGCCTGTGTCTGTTCTGTCTGTTCTGTGTGGTCTAACTTCACTATCATTTTGGGTTCCAAATGTCCTCAAGGATAGTAAAACAAGGGGGATAAAAAAAAAATTTTTTTTAAAGTATAAATATTTAAAACGAGACATTTCGCCAGTTCCCAAAATAAAACAGGTTTGTTCAATTTGGACTTCAGTAAGGCTTTTCTCGGCTGTTCGGGCGCACACAAAAAATTTGAGGCAAGCCAGAGTTGATAGCCGAAGTCTATGCCCCTTCGTCGGTGATTGGTCAACAGTACGGATTATTCAATAAAGCCTGTTGTCATTCAACAAGAGGACTTGTTTTCATGCACATTTTTTAATTGAGAAATACTGCAAACATCTTAGATGTAAAATTGCACAACTAAGATCTCCTCTGCTAAAACAAAGTATGACATTTCTTGAGTCATCTTAGATTCATTCTGACTATTTTGAGGAAGTGTATGTATACTGGCTATGGCATAAAAAAATTGACACAGTACTATATTTCTTACAGTTTTTCAAACAAAGGACTTTTAAAGGAGTATGCGAGCACACTCGTTTGGTTCGCCTGGCATGCTAACGCCTTTAGGTTTAGGGATACAAATAGGGTTATTTTTACGGTTAGGGGTTAAGGAAAATAGGATTTTGAATGGGAATAAATGTTTGGTCCCCAATGGGCAGTAAAACCAAGGCGTGTCTGTGTATATGTGTCTATATGTGTCTATGGTGTATGCAGACATACACTATAGACTGGGCATCTACCACCCCGCAATGTAGCCTATAGGCAAGACAATATTTAAGGGCCTTTGAACAGGGTATGGTAATAGGTGCCAGGGGCACCAGTTTCAGTGTGTCATAATCTGCAACACTGCTGGGTTTTTCACACTCAACAATACTCCATGCTGAGCACTTGTTGGCTGCTTTTCCTTCACTCTGCGGACTAACTCATCCCAAACAATTTCAATTTGGTTGAGATCGGGTGATTGTAGAGGCCAGGCCATCTGATGCAGCACTCCATCACTCTCCTTGGCCAAATAGCCCTTACACAGCCTGGAGGTGTGTTTTGGGTCATTGTCCTGTTGAAAAACAAATGATAGCGGGACTAAGCACAAACCAGATGGGATGGTGTATCACTACAGAATGCTGTGGTAGTCATGCTGGTTAAGTGTGCCTTTAATTCTAAATAAATCACTGACAGTGTCACCAGCAAAGCACCCCCACACCACCTCCTCCATGCCTCATGGTGGGAACCAGACAAGCGGAGATCATCCGATCACCTACTCTGCATCTCACAAAGACACAGCGGTTGAAACCAACTCATCAGATCGAGGACACAGTTGATGTTGAGATGTGTCTCTTACTTGAACTCTGTGAAGCATTGATTTGGGCCGCAATCTGAGGTGCAGTTAACTCTAATGAACTTATCCTCTGCAGCAGAGATAACGCTGGGTCTTCCATTCCTGTGGCGGTTCCCATGAGAGCCAGTTTCATCATAGCGCTTGATGGTTTTAGCAACTGCACCTGATGAAGCTTTCAAAGTCCTTGAAATGTTCCGGATTGACTGACCTTTGTGTCTTAAAGTAATGATAGACTGTCATTTCTGTTTGCTTATTTGAGCTGTTCTTGCCATAATATGGACTTGGTCTTTTACCAAATTGGGCCATATTCTGTATACCACCCCTACCTTGACACAACACAACAACTGAATGGCTCAAACACATTAAGGAAAGAAATTCCACAAATTAACTTTAACAAGGCACGCCTTTTAATAGAAATGCATTCCAGGTGACTATATCATGAAGCTGGTTGAGAGAATGCCAAGAGTGTGCAAAGCTGTCTCATGAATGCAAACGCAGGCTACTTTGAAGAATCTCAAATATATGTTGATTTGTTTAACTCCTTTTTGGTTACTAAATGATTCCATATGTTATTTCATATTTTTAATGTCTTCACTATTATCCTACAATGTAGAAAATATTTTTTTTAAAAGAACCCTGGAATGAGTTTTGACCGGTACTATATGTGTTCGTGAGAGTCACCTTTCCAAAAAGGGGCCCGTGTGTGTTTGGACGCTACAGACAGAAGTTGGCATGTAGGCTGTACCGACTTCAGATGAGTCCCAAGACACTTGTGGGGTTGTGATAGAAAAATTATGTATTCACCTTATTTGTTGAATATGTAACAATTATTTTCTTAACAAACAGTAAGGCATTTCTGTCCTGCTAATAATGTGCTTTATGGTCTCCACTTCAGCACCCTGCAGCTAGTCTGGGTGTTGAGGACAGGGGATTTACTGGAGATAGCTTCAAGCTGACTACTGATGTTGGTGATAAAAACGTAAAAGCTAGCATTCCATAGGACAAGATGTGGTGTGTGTGTGACCCGAGATAGCCTGGTATAGTTTAGAACAATGCCTAATTGTCTCATCTTCATGGCACCTGGGAAACTAATCCGGGTTGGGTAAAACACCATCCTGTGTAGATAACCAAGGTGGCTTGTGGGAAATAGAACCATTGTGACTAAGCATTTTTAGGTCCTATACAATATCTGTTTTTTCATTTCCAGTTAGGCTCTCAGCCTAACAGTCAGAACAAGACTGTTGGGCTGACTGTTTCATTATTACAATAATGAATCGATATTAAATAAAGATGATTGTTTGAAGAAATGACCAAGTCTCTCTCAGTACTGAATTTCTACGACAGCGGTGAAAATGGACAACATCATCGTGTTCGTCTGTCTCTTCTTTCCAAAGACTAATGCAAATTAGATTTCCGTGGTCGAAATGTTGAAACATGATTTTCCATATATGCGTTTTAATCAAATCAACTATATTCACTGAGCTTGTTTGATGCTTTAAGTACCCGGTTTGATTAAATATTTAAGACACACAAATGACTAGAGAGAGTCCGACCAGCAATTGATTTAGACTTACTGTCCTATTTAAAAAAAAGTTATGAATAAAAAAGACGGCAAGTGACTGACTAGCACCCATTGTCTCTCTCCATGCTGCAGCAACCACCAAAGAACATCAAAGTGTTTATCACGCTGACCGTGTTGCTAAAGCTGCAACATAATTACAACAAATTGACTGAAAAGTTGTTACCGAAATCCCTAATTTGTTTAGGAAAAACATTCCCTAGTCCCTCAACCCTTGCCCTCTTTACTTGACACATATATGCATCACATGCACGTGACCGAATAACTAGTCGCAGTGGACTAGTATTAGAGATTTTTGGTTATTTAATTACTACTCCAGAATGGCCGTTATTCCAGAGGACAAAAGAGAACAGGGTTCCAGAGGACAATTCGAACAGGTTTCGATTTTTCCAACCTGCCCCCTGTAATTATTTATATTTTTTCAATCAATCAATTGACAGTTATGACAGATGCCTGGAAGTTTTTATTCTAGGCATTAAGATAGTATTTCAACATGTCCAGGTGATAGGGCCACAATGATAATGCGAGCTTGGTGTCACCATAATATTTGAATTGAGGAAGTGTGATCATAATCAATAGGATATTTTTGCGATCCGCAGTAGGTCCTAAATGCACCCCGGCCTTCAGATTTGAGCTAAGGCTATGGATGAAGTTTACTTATTTCCAAACGTTTAGGTGAGTTGTATGCTGCTTTGAGATCTATTAACAACAAGGGTTGCATTAAATAGGCAAAGTATTTTTACTGCCGCATTGGGCAATATTACATTTATACGCACAAAACAAACAAAAGCATTCACTGTGAAAGTTGATAGGCTACATGTAGGCCATTCATATATAGCTTATGCGTAGCACTTAGTTCAATTTATCGAATCAGTTATTGTTTCTTGCACAAACCGTGACAAACACTTGGTAAACTCAGACATCGCTCTCAAAACACAGGGATGTCGATTTGCACGGGACTAGGAGTTAGCCCAAAAAGTTATTCTGGCTGAAATTGTTACTCTGCTGCCATGTAAAAGAAAAAAAATACTGACATGACAGTATCAGACACAACTAAAATTACAGATGGGTAATTATGTACACAAACACTACAACTTCCCACAGTAAACCTAATCCCATCCAAATAGGGCCTGACCTATAACATAATCAGATCAATAAATTGTTTATAACAAACTCTGAACACCATAACACGTGACAGCAAAATGTTACTTAGTTATGGAAAATATTGGAGATCAAGAAAAAGATGGTAAGGAGCAAGCCAGGCACATTTGATTATAGACCTATTCTATAATCTGCTGCTGCCTCCATTGTTCTCAAAACCAATATGCTGGTCAACTTTGCTATTATGCACATAGCAAGCAACATGGTCTAGGATAAGGCGCCATTTCAACAGTGCACGGATGTTTCAGAACCACGGAGAGCGACCTCTATCCACAACGAGGGAGAAAGTGCACCTGTTATAAAATAATATTTTTATTCGTTTTGCACCAGTTATTATTACCACATACAATTTCAGTAGCACATGTCTTCGAGTGATTGACTGACATCCCCACAGCCTCCACAATGGATTAGTCCACTAACACAGGTGTGAAATCACAATGAATTGTTTTTTTTTTCCTAAATGCTTTATTATTGACATCTCGATTGACCAACAGCCTATTGACCAAACAACCGACGAAATAGGTCAACCTCAACGCAGTTACATGGTTAATTCAACACTGAAAGTGAGGACACATCAGCTGTCACAACAAGAAATAATATGCGAACTGAAGATTCATTGGTTTGGGGTTCCGACGGCCGATGAACTCAAATCTTAAAACACCCACTCCTTTAGAAATCCACTTTTTCAAGCTGAAAGACAATGGCAAAGAGCTTACCCATGATGTTGTACAACAATGCAAGTCACTGTTTTAGTCAAAGTATGATATATTTGGGCTTGAAGAGACAAAACCGAACTGCCCACTTTGTGCACATTTGTGCGTTCCAAAATCTTACGTTTAGATATTTCTAACATATGCAGCCCTAATTTTATAAGAAAAGTGAATCTCTCGAAGTTTAATGACTTTACTTACATTCAAATATTGAATATAATGCAAAAAGTCCAGAATGGGCTTAATAGGTACCTGTTAACTGGGTTAACAGTTAGTTAACAGTCTAAAATGTGCTAAATGCTCTGCAGTTGGGCATTTGGATTGCTAATTTAGTAGCTAGTTAACTATCGAGCTAAGTGGTTAGAACAAGAGACATACAGACTAATATTTATTTTGTGCGTGCAGCAAACCGCGAGTACCATTTTTTTGTTCATGAGCTGAAATGTCTTTTCTGAAAATAGTTTAGGTCAAATGTACGGAGTCGCTGTGGGGACGACGTCCTCGATGCACTTATTGATAAAGCCAGTGACTGATGTGGTGTACTCCTCAATGCCACCGGAAGAATCCCAGAACATGTTCCAGTCTATGATAGCAAAACAGTCCTGTAGTTTAGCATCGGCTTCATCTGGCCACTTTTTTATAGACCGAGTCACTGGTGCTTCCTGCTTTAATTTTCGCTTGTAAGCAGTAATCAGGAGGATAGAATTATCTGTGTGTGGAGTACAGGTGACCTAGAATTGTTTTCCCCTCTGGTTGCACATTTAACATGTTGATATAAATTAGGTAGAACTGATTCAAGTTTCCCTGCATTAAAGTCTCCGGCCACTGGAAGCGCCGCCTCTGGGTGCGCGGTTTCCTGTTTGCTTATATCTTTATACAGCTGACTTGAGTGCGGTCTTAGTGCCAGCATCAGTCTGTGGTGGTAAATAAACAGCCACGGAAAGTATAGCTGAAAACTCTCTAGGCAAATAGTGTGGCCTGCATTTTAATCACAAGATACTCTACTTCAGGAGAGCAAAATCTAGAATTCCTTAGATTTCGTGCACCAGCTGTTTACAAATATGCACAGACCACACCCCTCGTCTTACCAGAGTGTGCTGTTCCATCTTGCCAGTGCAGCATATATCCTGCTAGCTGAATATCCATGTCATCATTCAGCCACGATTCCGTGAAACATAAGATATTACAGTTTTTGATGTCCCATTGGTAGGATATTCGTGATCGCACCTCGTCTAATTTACTGTCCAATGATTACTGTCAATATTACTCGCCAACGTGCAATGGCAGCTTTCCCACTCGCCCTCTGCGGATCCTTACGAGGCACCCCGCTCTGTGTCCTGGATATAACCAGATGAATTAGTTGAAACATTAAAACAGCAGAATGTTTTTATTTAAATGGGTACGTGGACTCAATAGGTATGCTTACCCTAATCTTTGGATACAGCAAAGATGGTGGCTAAATTAAGATAGTTTACTCCGGCCGATTACCATTGAAACATCTTCTGGTTCCGGTTTACTTAACGTGGTGGTTGTCTGACAGACAATAATGCAATAGCAGCTGGGTCTGGTCTTCTTCGTTCATTACTTTCACAGAAGCAGAAAAAAAACAGGCAAGTTGGGTGTCTCGCTTCCTCTTCCTTCTCTGGCTACAGCTTTTCGCCGTAGCCTACACTTGGCTGCCTGAAACATGGAGCGAATTAAAATGTGGTGAAAACTAATGTTTCTACACCTCCACGTTTTAGGCCAGAAAATTATCATAATCCATTGGATAATTTCACTTATTTTTGAGCTAGTCTGCATAAAAAAAATATACGACCATCTAATAAATAGTAAAATTGCGTGATTTGAATGCATTTTAGAACCCCGCTCCCCCCAAGATGAATAGTTTGACCACTACATTGTTGAGCAAATTAGTTTTGCATGGTCCGGTTCCCCAGGTGTGCAGGGTTTGCTCATTCTCAACCATTCCATTGATCCTAAAGAGAAATCACCTTCCACCTGGTGCACCGGCCATGCTAAACGAACTTGCCCATTGTTCAATAGTTCAGCTATTCATATTGCCGGAGTTTAAATTCTTTAGATTTCTATGGCGGATTCGCAGACGCAATTTAAATAATGCCTTGATATATACAGTGGGGCAAAAAAGGATTTAGTCAGCCACCAATTATGCAAGTTCTCCCACTTAAAAAGATGAGGCCTGTAATTTTCATGATAGATACACTTCATCTATGACAGACAAAATGAGAAATAAAATCCAGAAAATCACATTGTAGGATTTTTAATGAATTTGCAAATGATGGTGGAAAATATTTGGTCACCTACAAACAAGCAAGATTTCTGGCTCTCACAGACCTGTAACTTCTTCAACCTCTTAAAGCTAGGGGGCAAAATTTTCACTTTTGGATAAATAGAGTGCCCAATTTCAACTTCCTGCTACTCATGCCAATAATATTAGATATGCATATTATTTATATATTTGGATAGAAAACACTGAAGTTTCTAAAACGGTTTAAATCATGTTTGTGAGTATAACAGAACTTATGTAGCAGGCAAAACACCCGAGGACTAACTGTTCAGAATTTGGATATTTAATAGCAATCTATTTTCAGTTCCTACCGCTTCCACACGATGTCGCCAGTCTTTGGAATATGGCTGAGATTATTCCTTTGTTTTATCAGGAAGTCGGCCAACAGGGGACACTTTTGTGAGTTGCGCAAGACGTGAAGAGCAGAGCTTTTTTCTTTTCGTTCATATATTGAATACAGATTGCCCCATCTACAATTATTAACGTTTCAAAATACCTAAGGTTGTATTACAAAAGTAGTTTGAAATATTTTGGCAAAGTTTTTAGGCAACTTTTGAAATATTTTGTAGTTTTTCTAAGCTGTTTTTTTATGGATCAAATGCGCTTTATAAATGGACATTTTCAATATATATGGACGGAATTAATCGTACAAAAGGACCAATTGTGATGTTTATGGGACATATTGAAGTGGCAACAAAAGAAGATTGTCAAAGGTAATGCATATTTTATTTCAGCGTTTTGTGTAGCGCCTGCTACGCTAGCTCTTTTGCTTACTACTGGTGCAGATGGGTGCATGCTATCAGATAATAGCTTCTTAAGCTTTCGCCGAAAAGCATTTTTTAAATCTGACATGTTGGCTGGATTCACAACGAGTGTAGCTTTAAATTATGTGTGATTTATGTGTGACATGTGTGAGATTTAATGAAAGTTAGAATTTTATAGCATTTTATTTGAATCTGGCGCTCTGCATTTCCCCTGGAAATTGGCCAGTTGAGACGCTAGCGTCTCCCTATCCGCAAGAGGTTTTAACCTCTTTGGGCTAGGGGGCAGTATTTTGACATCCGGATGAAAAGCGTGCCCAAAGTGAACTGCCTGTTTATCGGGCCCAGAAGCTAGGATATGCATATCATTTTATAAGGTTTCTAAAACTGTTAAAATAATGTCTGTGAGTATAACAGAACTGATATGGCAGGCGAAACCCTGAGGACAAACCATCAAAAAAATAAATAATTTGGCCTACTACTGTTTCCAATGGAACTGCCAGATTGCAGTTCCTAGGACTTCCACTAGAATTTGTAGTTTTTCTAAGTGGCTCCCATTTTGGCTGTAGTGTTTTCATGCGCGTGGATGAGAGCAAGTTCTTTGTTGTTTATCTCCTGTAAAGACAATAACGATTCTCCGTCTTAAAATGTATTGTTTATTTATGTATTAGGGTACCTGAGTTTTGATTATAAACGTTGTTTGACTTGTTTGGAGAAGTTTATTGGTAAAGTTTGGGATTCATTTTGTATGTGTTATGAAGGAGGGAAACCGGTGGATTATTGAATGAAGCGTGCCAGCTAAACTGAGTTATTTATCAAACAAAAGGACCATTTGTGATGTAGCTGGGACCTTTTGGAGTGCCAACAGAAAAAGATCTTCAAAGGTAAGGCATTTATTATATCGTTATTTCTGACTTTCATGGGACACCTGGCTGGTTGAAAAATGTTTTTCATGCTTTTGTATACGCGGCGCTGTCCTCAGATAATCGCATGGTGTGCTTTAGCCGTAAAGCCTTTTTGATATCCTACACAGAGGCTGGATTAACAAGAGGTAAGAAGTTAATTAATAAAGCAGCAATGTGTAACTTTTTGTGAAACACAAACAAATTTCACATAGAAATGTGAGTTATAGATCTGTAATTCTCATTGAAAGCAAGTTTAAGGAGAAGTAGATTCGTTCTGTATGCGCTATTTCTATGCTTAAGTTTCTATGCTTAAGTTGTGTTTTTGCGACTTTTACCTTTAGTTTTGTACACCAGCTTCAAAACAGCTGAAAATACAAGATTATTGGTTATTGGTTTTATTTTTATGCATTTTTACAATCTAGACAATAATGACTTTGTGATCGAGTGGAAACCCTACCAGAAGGCGCGCACCTTACTACTGGTGAGCGCCGTCTGGTAGGGCTTACTGCACCAATTCTCTGCTGTGTGACTGTTCGCACTTCTCAATGCTCGTTGCAGTGATGTGTGACAGCGTGTTCATAAACTTCCAACAATCTGGTGTTTGAGAGCTTGCACTTTGTACCTCCAGAGCAATCATTATACAATTTCTATATCCAGACATTCACAGTTTGGCATCTTGTCGTCTGACTCTATACATGCCATTAAGGTAACATTGAAGCCGACATCCTCTACCATTGACATGGGCTGCATATCAACTGCAATCATCTCTGTCCCTAATCGTACTGCTGCAAGCAACAGGTTGGGTCTCACAGTGCCTCCCGTCAGCATTGCACCTGACACGTGTACTGCCACTAGAACTCAATTCCACCTCAAAGTTTGCATTACACAACGTCCTCATTTAACTTTTCAAAGTATTGCCATACAGGACTTTGTTTCTCTCGCTTCCCTGTCTCACTCTCTGCCATTTTCCCAACTGTGAATGACAATGACATGCAGAACGCTTTATAACAGTGGCAGTCTGGGATGGCTCAGTTGGTGCAGCATGGCACTTGCACTGCCAGGGTTGGGGGTCCGATTCCCACGGGGGACCAGTATGAAAAATGTATGTACTCACTACTGTAAGTCGCTCTTGATAAGAGCATCTGCTAAATTACTAAAATGTAAATAATTTGAAAGATGCATAATTCCTCCTACTAACATTAAAGTATTGTTGTGTTAGGTATGTTTAATTTCCCCCTTTATGATGATCAGGACCTGTTAGTGGTAGTTTAGTGATTAATCTTGTAAAACTTTTTTATCTTCTGAATTTCACTTAATGTCACACCCCTACTTGATATAGTGCAATAACTTGGAACTGTTGTAGTATGAATGTGTGTACTAATCCAGAGCATGCCGATATCTGGAGAAAGTGAACAGAAAATATATTCGAATAGGGATCAGTAGATTGATTGATTGTGTACTTATCAGGAGTCAACTGTTTTCCCCCATCCCAATACGCTGATGTAGATGGCACCTACTTGGCATTGCGTCATCATCCTCACTATCGTCCACCACCCGTTTTGCGGGACTATCCTTCTCCTGGCCAATGCCTGCATCTGCTTTCACTGACCGAGCCTCCACCTCATCCTCACTGTCGGAATGCATTACAGCCTTCCACTTCCCTTTCTTCTCACCGCACTCCTCCTTTCCATCAGACTTGATCTGCGCTTTGTGTTCGGGCACCTCAGTCTCAGAATCACTGTGTGCATTTGATTGTCTGTTCTGTGCTGGAGACGGGGGCTGATCCTCGTTCTCAGAGTCACTCCCGGCTGCAGCCTGCTTGGTTTCTTTCTCCTCCATGTCAGAGGTGCAGCCTCTGTGTTTGATTGGGGGCCCCTCAATGTCCGAGTTGCTTCCTCTGCGTTTGGTTGGGGGGGTGCACTCTATGTCTGAGGTGCTGCGTTTGACTGGTGCCTCCTCCTCAGAGTCACTGTCCTCCCTTTTGTGGTCCTCGTTGTCTGACCCACTGGCCAAACCATTTGTCTCCATGGCCTGAGCTGCTCCTTCACCATGACTATTCTCATCCTGCATAACAAAAAGTGGAAATATAAAATGCTTTATAAGTCTAAGGTTAGGAAAGATACAGGGTTCTACAGTGCTACCATTTCACTTGCATATGAGCCTAAATATTTTGCTGTGCGATCTGACATTTTATTTAGGAGCACCAACGCGCCTTGAAAAATGAAGTATTCTAGCTTTATTGTGCTCCTAAATGTCTGTGTGCACCTCCATTTTTCCCTGTAAAAAAAGGTCCGCATAGATCCCTGGGATATTATACATATTTTTTAAATGTTAATCTGTATGTGCAAGATGGTTGGGAAATCAAGAGGGTTTAACCACCACACTAGACTGGTGTTGAACACGTCTTGCTTAGATGACAATCCCCTTACTTCTGAGTGGCACGACTCATTCCTCGTCTCCTCTTCCGCATCTGAACCGGGAGCATTTTCGTCCTGTACAGGGGTGCCACCACCATCTACAAGACCAGGACATAACCAACACATTTTTTGGCATTCCAGAATGAATGTTTACAACTATTGGTATCATATACAATGGGCATGACGACAATGTAAACAATAATATTGATGCAACAGTAGCTCAGACGGTGAGAGGTCTGCCCATACTAAAGCACTGCGCTGCCTTGTTAACAACAATATCAACTAGGCAGGCCTTCCAGGCCCTGAGTTTTGTTGATCCTGGACTCTTGCCCAGTTGTGTGGTCAGGTGCCAAAAAGAGGAACTTGGGAAATTACAACTGGCCCAGGACAGGGCAGCACGGCTGACCCTTAAAATGTACATGCAGAGTTAACATGAATAATATGCATGTCAATCACTCATGGCTCAAAAAGACTGACTTCATCATTACATGTTTTTGTATAAAGAAGATAGCCCTATTTAGTGAAATACCATGTCCAGATTATGGCAAGATCAGCTCAAATAAGCAAAGAGAAAAAACAGTCCTTCATTACTTTAAGACATGGTCAGTCAATCCGGAAAATGTCAAGAACTTTGAACGTTACTTCAAATGCAGTCGTAAAAATCATTAAGCACTATGACAAAACAGGCTCTCATGAGGACCGCCACAGGAATGGAAGACCCAGTTACCTCTGCTGCAGAAGATAAGTTCATTAGAGTTACCAGCCTCAGAAATTGCAGCCTAAATAAATGCTTCAGAGTTCAAGTAGCAGATATCTCAACAGCAACTGTCCAGGGGAGACTGTGAATCAGACCTTCACGATCAAATTGCTGCCAAGAACACACTACTAAAGGACACCAATAAGAAGAAGAGACTTGCTTGGGCCAAGAAACATGAGCAATTGACATTAGACCGGTGGAAACTTGTAATTTGGTCTGGAGTCCAAATGTGAGATTTTTGGTTCCAACTACTGTGTCTTTGTGAGACGCGGTGTGGGCCAACGAATGATCTCCGCATGTGTATTTTCCACCGTAAATTATAGAGGGGGAGGTGCTATGGTATGAGGGTGCTTGCTGGTGACACCGTCTGATTTATTTAGAATTCAAGGCACGCTTAACCAGCATGCCTACCACAGCATTCTGCAGCAATACGCCATTCATGTGGTTTGGGCTTAGTGGGACTATCATTTGTTTTTCAACAGGACAATGACCCAATACACCTCCAGGCTGTCTAAGGGCAATTTAACAAGAAGGAGAGTGATGGAGTTCTGCATCAGATGACCTGGCCTCCGCAATCGCCGGGCCACAACCCAATTGAGATGGTTTGGGATGAGTCGGAACGCAGAGAGAAGGAAAAGCAGCCAACAAGTGCTCAGCATATGTGGGATTTCCTTCAAAACTGGTGGAAAAGCATTCCAGGTGAAGCTGGTTGAGAGAATGCCAAGAGTGTTGTAAAGTGGACATCAAGGCAAAGGATGGCTATTTTAAGAATCTCACATATAAATATATATTTTTGGTTGCTCTATGATTTCATATGTGTTATTTAATAGTGATGTCTTCACTATTATTATACAATGTAGAAAATAGTAAAAAGTTAAGAAAAACCCACCACAACACTACAAATGAAGCCACGCGTTATTGACATGCGTATTATTCATTTAAGGTCCAGCCGTGCTGCCCTGTTCTGGGCCAGTTGTAATTTTCCCAAGTTCTTCTTTGTGGCAACTGACCAGTAGTCCAGAAGCGACAAAACTAGGCCTGTAAGACCTGCCTTGCGGGGAACCATAATAAATACACGAAAGAACAGACAACTCGTTGCTGGTACAGTAAACAACAAACCAATAGGACCCAGCTGGCAAACTAGCCCCCGCCGAGGCGGAATCAAAGCAGTTCTTACCAGAGTGGTTCCCGGAGAAGAATTCGTCCTCTTCGCCATCCATTTGTCTGAAAAACACTATGGATAATCAGCTCAGTACGTAGGCTCGACGATTAATCAATGTTATCTGTGTTTATTAAATCAATGAGAAAATATAAGTTCTGAAACAAGAAATCTGCACCGACAAAATAAAAGGCCAACCTGCTAGGTAGTTAGCAACCACAACTTGAACGTCAAGTTCTAGCTAATTAACTAATACCATCTGGTCAGAAAGCTAGCCAGCAATGATAGTGTACCATGCAGGGCAACAAATTAAAACAATAGCTAATTGATCAACATTAGCCAGTACCTGAAGAAAAACAGTCATGCGATGTTTCAAATGGCGTCAAAGGACTGGGGCCGTCATATGCGCATGCGTTTAGTTTTGGTCGCGCTTCGATACACGTAGTTCCTATGCGTCTTTACTTGCATTGAAATTCTTTGGTACTTCTGTTGTATTTAAAAATAAATAAAAATAAAGCTTAACTTTGTTTAACTAGGCAAGTCAGTTAAGAGCAAATTCATTATTTACAATGACGGCCTACCAGAAAGCAAAAGGCACCCTGCAGGGACGGGGGCTGGGATTAAAAAATAAAATATAGGACAAAACACAGATCACAAGACACCACAACACGACATAAAGAGAGACCTAAGACAACAACAGCATAGTAGCTGTTTCAATATGCTTTGTGTTGGTTGTAGTCACGACAGACAAAATTATATAGTTAAGCAAAGTATGCATGTTGTCTTTTTATTATTAACAACAAATCAATACAGAAAGTACATGAGGGAACACAAGTATATATAAATTATAAACAATGGACAATCGAGCTAGGGGGTACAATATCACATTACAATTACACAAGGACCTTAAGGGACATACATACACTTACAATTCTAACAGCTTTTTTGTTCATATAGTATTTAACTGTCTTAAAATACAGTTCAATTTATTTTTGTAGGGTAAGAAAATGTGTTGTTTTTTTTTGTAAATTTACATTTGTGTATATGAAATTTGGCCAAAAGAAAAATGAAATTAATTACATAAAAATGTTTCAGCTTATTTCTATCGTATGTAAAGAATCCAAGCAGTATACCTCTCCACAATAGTGTAAAATCTTCATAAATGTGTTCAATTATAAATCTACTGATGTCTTACCACAGTTTTCATACATGAATACAATGCCAAAAAAGATGCAACACTGTTTCTGGGTGGTCATTACAAAAGGAGCAATTTGAGTTGATGTTTTCCTTAAACTCCTTCATGTAGTGGTTGGCAGGATAATATTTATGAATAATTTTAAAGGAAACTTCCTTAATTTTGTTAACAAGTAGGTATGTGTGTGGCAACCTCCAAACTTTTTTCCAACCGATATTATCAATAAATCCATTTCAATAAGGCATGACATAAGGTATAGATACAACATCCTGCTGAAACAAGATTCACATCACTCTGTTGTTGAATGGACCAAAAGAGAAATAAATCTTTCCCACTGATGAGTCAACAGGGTCAATAGAAGGTAGGCTCTGAGGGTCAGGTCTTGACACGTTTCTGAATAACAGAGCAACACCTGAGGGAATGGCGTCTAAAACAATTGCAAAATCTTTAGGTGTTACAGGGACCTTATAAAGTGATAAGAATTCCTTATAACTGAGTAAAAGACCCTCTGCATTTACCAGTTGTCTCATCAATAGGATATTATTTCGGAACCAATATTCTAAAAAAAAAAAGAAGTATTTTTATACAATATATCACGATTATTCAATATATAATATCTGTGTGGAGAAAAATTGTGTTTATAAATTAAAGACCATGACAAGAAAACCTGCCGATGAAAAGCAGAACGTTTCACTGGAACTTTTTCAATATTATAATTGCAAAAAACACGAAGTTAAGGACACCAAAAGTAGAGAAGACTAGGAATAAAATTAGGAATAAAATTCCAGATAGAAGTGGATCTTCTTAGGAATTGTTTTATCCAGTTGATCTTAAAAGTATTATTTCAGGTAGTAAAGTCCAGAAAATTCAGCCCACCATTCTTATAAGTGTTCATTGCAACAGTTTTCCTAATGTAATGGGTACGGTTTCTCCACAGAAAGTTGAAAAGCATCTGGTCTATCTCCTTGCTTATTTTACTGTCACGATATAAAGATAGAGCGCCATGTGTTAGTCTAGAGATACCTTCAGCCTTGGTAATTAGGACTACCTTTTAAAGATAAGTCCCTCTGTAGCCATTGATTTAGCTTCTTCTGGGATTAAAAAAAAGAGGGTTAAAATGTAGTAAGCCTCTAGACTTCTGATCCTTTGTAATGGTTATGCCTAAATATGTATACCATAATATTAACGTGTCACACAATATTTGACAGCTATGAGTTCACATTTATTAATGTTAAGATGTAGACTAGACACTTTGGAAAAGGATTGTATCACATTGATCGATATGGGAATTTGGTTAGCGTCTTTCAGAAAAGTGTAGTATCGTCAGCCAGCTGGCTTATAATAATTTCTTTATCAGCTATGGAAATACCTTGTACAGGACTATTATTTAAAGAATTTGCAAGAAGTTGGGTGATTAATAAAAACGTAGAGATAGGACAACCTTGCCTAATTCCTCTCTTTAACTCAAATCTAGGTGAGGTGCCAAATTTCAATTTGATAGAGCTGTTACCGTTTGCATAGAGAGTCTTAATAGCCTTACAGAAAAAATCCCCAAAGCCAAGTCTAACAGGGGAGTGGAAGAGAAACTGATGCTCTACTGTGTCAAATGCTTTATAAAAATCTAAAAATAATTTGAAGCTATCCTCAGTTATTAGGTCTGAGTAGTCAATTATGTCTAATACTAGTCTGACATTGTTAGAAATATGTTTGATCCTCATGAAGCCAGACTGTGTTTCACCAATGATTGCAACCAGGAATTCTTTAATTATTTTTGCAGTTAGTAAGGCTAATATTTATAGTCATTATTAAGAAGACAAATTGGACGGCAGTTATCGATGAGCAGCACTTCTTTTTTAGACTTAGGTATCAGTGTTATTAACCACTGATTCATTGTAGGAGGGAGAACATTGTTTTTAATATTCTCTAAAAATACTTCAAATAGGAAGGGAGCTACTTGTTCAGAAAATAATTTGTAAAATTCTGATGTAATTCCAACACCTTGTTCTTTAGATGTTTGATAGACTCTATAATTTCTTCAACTTTGATGGGTTCGTCACACTGTTTAGATTCTATATCACCGATAAAGTGAACATTATTCAGTGAGTTAAAAAACATATCTGTGGATTCCTGACAGTACGTAGAGCTATACAATTTTCTGCAAAAATTGCTATAGTATTTAACGATTAATTTTTGGTCATCTGTAATAACACCCATGTTTAACTTATGAATAGTGTTATTTTTAGAGTGAAATTTCTCAAGTCTAAAGAAATCGGATGAATTCTGTTCTCCCTCCTCAATCCATTTTTTCCTAGATCTAATAAAGGCTCCTTCTGCTTTTAATCTATATATATTATCCAGTTTATTTTGTAACTCAATTAGTTCCATCTTCTCCTCCCCCGAGAGGCCAGCTGGAGACCTCTGAGAAAGGGAAGTTATCTTAATGATCACCTTTTCCTCCTCAGCTCTTCTGGTCTTAGCAAGATTACTACCATATTTTCTAAGGTATTTGGACACCTCAAATTTAAAGAGCTCCCAGTTCTTGCAATAAGATTTTTCTTCACAAGCCCTTTCCCAAAAATGTGAGAGCAGATCTTTAACCTCAAATTTAAATATATTATTATTTAATAATGAGCTATTTAGCTTCCAGTAGGATGCTCTACCAAGATTAGTATCAGGGGTAAATATTTTGATATCAATGTAAATGGCCCTATGGTCTGTGAGGGGAGTATTACAAATATTTGTGGTAACACACTCACTGTCAATACATTTGGATATAAGCCAAACATCTATTCTGGATTGTCTGGAGCCTGTTTTGTTACTCCAAGTGAATGAATGATCTGTCAGCCGGAAACCTCTCTCTCCATATATCAGTAAGATCAAACTTTTCCATAAAATTATTAAACCCAAATTCTGATTGATTGGCCTACCTGGGGGCCATCTAAGTTGAATTATCTATAGTAATGTTAAAGTCCCCTCCTATCAATAATAACGAATTCATCAGCCGAAATTGAGTGAGACTCTTGAAAAAAGCAAAAATCTGTTTGAAATTGTTTAGCAAATAAAAAATATGGCCTAGCGCTTCACATTGTTTCGTAACCCCCTAGCATTAAGAGAAGGTATAGACAAAGACAAAACAACAAAGATGATATAAAAGTATAAACTGTAGTAGGATGAGTCAAAGACATAGGAGCAGTGAACGTAAACAATAAAGAACCGAGATCTGCACCATTTAAGTCTATTTAAAGTGAAAATAGCTTATTCCATAAACTTTGAGCTAGACGTTATCTGGCTTTGAAATTCAACTCAACTGAAAATTATGTTCAAGACCAAACCAAGGGTTCTTGTAGTAAGGGAGACTAAAAACCCTCTTTAGTGTAATCAGGAACTATTCTGAGAAATAAAATACAAAATAATAATTTAAATAAAAGGGTACCTACTATTTTAAGTGCATATGAAAACTGATCATACATTTTTTTAATAAAAAATGTTTTACATATACATGTTCCTACCTTTTTCACTTGGAAATAAGTATTAATAACTAAATAGAACAATACCCATGTAAAGTCAGAGCAGACCTGTATGCCCTTTAAAACAGTATCTTAGTTACTGTATATATAAAAAATACATACAGCTTTCAGCCTTCTTCATAAGTTTGTAAACAAAATAGGTATTCTGGTCTGGTCATACAAGAACAAGCTAATATATTATTGAGGTACCGGAGTGTTCTGAAAAATAGTCACCTGATGCTTGTTAGGTAAACAATATAAGGAAAATGAGAATACAATGGCTGAAACCATCATTCTGTTCCTTCTGGTGAGATTTTAGGGAGGAATATGGATTTCTGAACTGTTGATGAAGCCTCGTTCTCCGACGGGTTGGCAGCCTATCCCTCAATTCCTGCTATCTTGATCGTTGGCCACAACTTGTTCCTTCTTTCTATGTCCCCCGGGCTGAGATACTCGGCGAAATGCATACCATGGCTCTGAAGGAAGGCGTTCTTCCCAGCAGCTTTCCATACAGCGTCCCTGTAGAATCTGGCAGTGAAGAGGATGATGATACCCCTTGGTCTTGAATCGTTTTGCTGTTGCTTCTTGCCGAAACGATGCACAACATCGATGGTATCACCAACTTTGTTCTTCTCTGCAGGCATAACTTCTTGGCAGATGCGGATAGCCTCTCCACGCACATCTTCATTCTCCACCTCTGGCTAGCCTTAGAGTCTCAGGTTCCATCTTCTTGTGTATTATTCCAGATCAGTGAGACATCTATGGTAGACATTGTTATTCTCTTCCACCTTTTGCCACTCTCGTGTTCACATCCTTGATTTCACCACATGCAAACTCCACAGTCTTTTTCAAGCCTTCGATAACCATGGTGTTTGTTATGGGTGTAAGATGGCACACTGATTCCATCTGTTGGTAAATGTTCATTACTGCAACTCATGTGTTTTACCGGTGTGCTCAGATACCCGGATGTATTGTGATGTACTGAACAAGACTGGTTACTAGCATCAATGCCCCTGTCTCGTCATTTAACATTCAAACATGGTGTCAGAGTCGGATAACTAACCATGCTTTCCACAAATTAGAGTCACCTGTTCTGGTTTACCAAACAAATGCTTATTTGAGTAAAATTTTGCCGGAATTGGCCTTAGCTAGAGTGAGTTTGCTAGTTAGCTTCAGTGTTGTTAGCACCGGTTAGACATGGCAGCGAACATTCCCCCTCCCGCCGCTTTGAAGCTCAGCGGGGATTGGAGCACGAACTGGGATACGTTTAGAGGTGAATGGGAGGACTATGCGCTAGCAACTGGACTTCTGGAAAAGGACGATGAGGTAGTGGCTGCCACTTTGAGGACTATAATGGGAACTGAATGGCGACACGTATGCAAACACAACCTGAACCTAACAGCAGCTCAGCAAGGTAACGCTATAGCTATTCTTGATGCTTTTGAACATTACTTTAAGCCAGCAAAGAACGTCATCTACGAGCGTTATGTTTTCTGTTGTTGCAAACAGGAGGACGGGGAGTCCATTGACAGTTTTGTCACTAGGTTAAGGGAAAAGGCAGCTATATGTGACTATGGTGCTTTAAGAGATGAACTAATCAGAGATAAGAATGTGCGTGGCATAACTGATTAGGGAACCCACAGACATTTGCTGAGAGAACATGACCTGACGCTGGTCTTGGCAGTGGAGACATGCCATGCAGCAAAGCTTACTGATAAGGTCCATGGAGCTAGAAAGACATATGGACAATGTCAATGCTACATTCAGGCAGCCAGTAAAGAAATTCCCCTTTGTCACAGCTAATGCTAATACTACAGCCAACTCTGCAGTAGACAACCCCAATACATGCTGATATTGTGGCATTTCTCATGGACGAGGAAAGGAACACTGCTCAGCCTATGGAAAAATATGCAAATCCTGTGGTACAGCTAATCACTTCGCAAGGGTCTGCATGAAAAGCAAGAGAAAGGAGGGTAAAGTGCACTCCATGGAAACAAACACAGATGAAGGGAACAACAGCACAGAGGATGTATATACTAGCGAGTGCATAGGGGCAGTGAGGGCAAAAGGACAAAAGTGGTTTCTCATTCTGCTACTTAATAATAAACCACAGCAATGCCAGCTAGATTCAGGGCCACATGCAACGTTATGAGCCTTAAAGACAAAAGGACAGAGACAAACTCACACAGAGTAGCACCAAGCTGAAACTGTATTCAGGCCAGTTCATGACCTCTTTAGGCCTGTTTGTGACAGAGTGTGTTTTACGTGGCCAGAAACACACCCTTGAGTTTGAAATAGTTGAGGCTAGTCAACAGCCATTACTGTCAGGTTCTAAATGTGAGCGCCTTGGGCTTATTAACTTCACCATCCCAGCTGATCTTAACATTATAGACAAAGTCCAGGCTGGGCCCCTGAGCAAGGAGACACTCCTAAGCAAGTACCATGATGTCTTCAACGCACCGGTCGAGTCAGTTCCCGGGGAAGTCCACTTTGAGTTGGACGCAGCAATCCAGCCTGTCCAGTGTGCACCACGCAATGTACCAGTGGCCATGAAAGCAGCTACGAAGGCTCAGCTTGACAAATACGAAGCAGATGGCCACATATCCGTCACCGAGCCTACAGACTGGATAAGTAATATGGTTATCATCAAGAAACCAGACAAGCTACGGATATGCATTGATCCTAAACACCTCAACCGGCTTCTGCGACGTTCACATTACATTATGCCCACGTTGGAGGATGTTCTTTACAAGCTCCCAAAGGCCAGAGTCTTCACGCTCGTGGATGCCAGAGATGCCTTCCTGCAGTGCAAGCTCGACGAGCCCAGCAGCTACATGACCACCTTTTGGACACCCTGGGGCAGGAAGAGGTGGTTGAACTTCCGTTTGGTGTCTCCGTGGCTCCAGAGGTGTATCAGCGGAAACAGCGTGAGCTGTTGATGGGACTCAGTGGCATGGAACCCATAGCAGATGACATCCTCGTAGTGGGCTGTGGGGACAGTGATGAGGAGGCAGAATGTGACCATGACGCCAAGCTGCTTGCCCTGATGGTCAGATGCAGACAGGTCAAGCTAAGACTAAGCATAAAAAAGCTTCAGTTTAAAGTGCCAGAGGTCCGTGAAGTGAAGGCTGTCTTGGAAATGCCCCAACCATCTGACGTGAAGGGAGTGCAGCGCTTCGTCGGATTCGTCACCTACCTGGCCAAATTCATACCGCGGCTCTCTGAGGTGTGTGAGCCACTAATGAGGCTCATGGACAAGGACACCATCTGGCATTGGGTCCCAAAACATGACGCAGCAGTGAGGGAAATAAAACAACTGGTCACCCAGACACCTGTACTGCGATACTACAATGTGTCAAAACCTGTCACGATACAGAGTGACTCAAGCCAGTATGGACTTGGCTGTTGCCTCATGCAGGAGGGCCAGCCTGTGGCATTCGCCTCTAGGGCACTCACCCCAACAGAGCAGAACTATGCCCAGATAGAGAAGGAGTGCCTCAGCATTGTGTTTGCATGCCAACGCCTCCACCACTACCTGTACGGGCGTGACAATATTACCGCAGAGACAGATCACAAGCCCCTTATTGCTATATTCAGCAAGCCTCTTCTGAATTCTCCAAAACGACTGCAGAGCATGCTACTGGCTCTACAAAACTACAACCTCATGGTGGTGTATAAGCCAGGGCCAGAGATGTATGTGAGTGATACGCTCAGCAGGGCTACTGCATCAGGCACTCACACACGCTCCATGCATGAACAACACGCAGTGTGCAGCTTACAAACAGAGCAAGCGGATGTTGAACACATCAACCGGGCTGACTACCTCAATGTTATGGACCAGCGCCTTATACAAATCAGACTGCACACAGACAGGGATGAGCAACTCCAGGCATTGAGGTCTGTGATTCTGATGGGCTGGCCCGACTGCAAGGAAGAAACTGCTTTAGCCGTCAGAGAATATTGGCCAGTCAAAGAGGAGCTCAGTGTTCAAAACGGAGTAATATTCAAGTGTCAGATAGACGTTATTCCCCAGTCTCTGCGCCCAGAGATGTTGGCACGTGTGCGCTCAAGTCACATAGGAGGTGAGGCCTGTTACAGACAAGCATGTGACACACTGTATTGGCCAGGAATGCAGAGTAAAATCAAAGACTGTCAGTAAATGCACAATCTGCAATGAATATGCCATTGAGCAACAGAGAGAGACGATGATGTCCCACGAGCTACCGATGCGCCCCTGGCAGATAGTAAATCTAGATCTCTTCCAGCACAGTGGCAAAGACTTTCTGCTGGTAGTCGATAATTACTCAGACTTTTGGGAGATTGACCTCCTCCCCAACCTCTCAGCAGAGACAACGATCAAACGCTGCAAGGCTCAGTTTGCCCGCTATGGCCAGCCAGATAGGGTAATTTCAGACAATGGACCCCAATTCTCCGGAGTTGAGTTCCGAAAATTTGCTGCAGGATGGGAATTTGAGCACGTCACTTCATCACCACGACATCCAAAAGCTAATGGGAAGGCGGAGTCCGCAGTAAAAATCGCAAAGAACCTCTGCAAAAAGGCTCTGCGAGAGGGCAAAGATGCCTGGAAAGCAATCCTGCAGTGGCGCAATACCCCGACAGAAGGCATGGATAGCAGCTCGGCCAAGCGCCTCATGGCACGGCGCTTAAAAGCCAGCACTCTCCTGGAGCCATGTGTGGTGACAGACGTGCTGGTGAAGCTACGTCACAGAAGACAGGTCTCCAAGGTCATCTACGACAAATCAGCAAAAGACTTAACCTGAGCTCAGGGTGGGTGAAACGGTGCGAATGAAGACACTACCAGAGGACCGGACGGGCCTCTGGAGACTCGGATCCTGTGTACAGAATGTGGCCCCACTCTCCTACTTGGTCGAAGTGAATGGATCACTATACCGTCATAACAGGGTTGACCTTCGGATTGCTGAGCCAGCACCTACTCAGAACCCTGATGGTCAAAGGGGTCGCATGACAAAAGACGGAGCCCCAGCAAGTCACATGGGGCCTGATGCACTGGGCGAAGAGCCAGGGATCACAGGTTGGCCGCTCCCTTGCCCATCAATACTCCCCTTAGACAGTCGGGTGACACACCTGTGCGGGGACCCGCAGTCCTCGCAGACAAGCTCCCTGTCTTTTCACGCTGCGGGCGTCTGTCCCAGCCACCAAAAATACTTAATCTGTAGGTTTCCCATCAGGGATTGTTGACAGACAGAGATAAAAGTGAAGAGAATATCAAAATGTGTTGTTGTTACCTGAGAAAAAAAAAGAAAAAATACTAAACTGCTCATGTTGGAAATTATTACTAGGTTTGTTTTGTTAGTGAATTGACACCTCCTGTCCTATTTTATTAAAGGGAAGACGTTTATGGGTGTAAGATGGCACAGTGATGCCATCTGTTGGTAAATGTTCATTACTGCAACTCGTGTTTTACCGGTGTGCTTAAGATACCTGGATGTATTGTGATGGACTGAACAAGACTGGTTACTCGCATCAATGCCTCTGTCTCAGCAGGGTAGCCTAGTGGTTAGAGTGTTGGACTAGTAACCGGCAGGTTGCAAGTTCAAACCCCCGAGCTGACAAGGTACTGATCTGTCGTTCTGCCCCTGAACAGGCAGTTAGGCCGTCATTGAAAATAAGAATTTGTTCTTAACTGACTTGCCTAGTTAAATAAAGGTAAAAAAATAAATAAATCAAACTGTTCACGCCTACTATTTTCTCAATGGCATCAGACCTGGAGTTGATGAGTAAGGAGAGGGTAGCCACGATGTCAGAGTTCATGTTGGGTTTTTTGGAGGGTGTAGGTTTGCACAGAGTAACCGGTAAAGAGGGGAATTCATCATCTTCAACAGCATTCGAAAGCATGATTTTATCCATAGGCCAAACGTAGTTATGGCAGTTGTCTATAAGCTGATTAGCAATAGAACGGCTAACTTCTTCCTTTCTTTTTTTGTCACGACTTTGCATGGACATGCCAAAATAAATTATCCATATTCCAGTCACAGGAAAGGTCTTATATCTTTAACAAATAAAAACAGTAATAGTGATGACTGTAAACTTGTTTTTTTCACAATCTTTCTGAAGTTTGGTATGGAGCTCGGTAAAAATAGCATCTGTTCAAGCCGCCATCTTGGCACCTCCCCACTTGGCAAGAAAGACCTGGCAGCAGAGCCTACCGGTTGATGTCTCAATCGCACTGTGCTTGTTTAGGCCAACAGAGGGGGCTGCTCGCTATGGCAGCATCATTCACTCTTCTTCTTCTACCAACTCTTTGCTCGCGATAGTTTTAAAGAAAACTGCTGTGGAAAACTTGGCCAGAAGCTAGTAAGTATCAAGTGAATCCACAACATCACCACAAACGTCTTTTCAAGCCAGGTAAGTAAGTTACAATCGTTTGAGATACTAGCTAGTGATGTTATAATGTCACAATTTATTATATAGATGGATGATCTGCTCTATAAGGTTTTAAATAGGTTATGCTAGCTAGGTTAGCTATGCTAGCTATGTAGACTAAGTTAGCTGTTAGCTGTTACTGTTAGGGTAGCTAGGTTTAAAAAATGTTCACATGTAAACATGCGGGCTATTTTGAATATATGATTATATTAAATGAATGCACAATTAATCATGAGAATATTTTTGTAGATTACAATTTTAATGGTTTGGCATTATAATAAGTAGTGTGAAAATATATTTAGAAATGTTCATGGATAACATTAGCAGTGGAGAGGAGGAAGACTGGATAGGATGAAGAGTGAAGGAGACAGAGGAGGAAGGGTAAAGATATGATTGCAGAGCCTGCCAATGTATTATTCCAAACAATGTTTTTGAGATAAAATACAAAAATGAGGCAAGCAATGAGAATCTGCTAACCAAAGTATTTTATCTAATAGTATGCTATTTATTAATACAGGTTGGAGAGGAAGGAGAAGGAAAAAATAAGGGAGTAAAAAGAGTGAAATAAGGAGAGTGTAGAAGAGTGAGGTGGAAAGGTGAAGAGAAGCAAAGGAAGGAAGACGGGTGAAGAAAAGAGAAGGAGAAAGATTAGAGGAGAAGAAAAAGTTAAGAGAGTAAGAAGAGTGACACAAAGAGAGAAGAAGAGCAGACAAAGGAGATACAATAACTCTTTCCAAGAAGCGGAAATGCACTTTTTTATGAAAAACATGATGAGAGAATTTCCATTTATACGCTCAGGTCAAGACGATAGAATAGTTCACTGCACCCTTTGTAATTCCTCTCTTTCAATTGGCAGCCGGAGAAGAACGGCAGTGGTCGAACATCAGCAGACGAAAAAGCATAAAGCCTCTCTGATTGCCCGTGTTGGTATGCACTCTGTCACCACATTCTTCAAGAAGATAGAGCCTTCCCAAGAAGAATATGGTTTAGCTGTGCAGGAGGGTGTCTTTGCACACCACACTATGCGACACAATCATAGTTACAGATCTATGGACTTCACAGCACAACTGACATGGATGCTTTATGAGCCAAAGTTTACATGTGCTAGGACAAAATGTTATGCCATAGTGAGTAACGTGTTAGCAACATGGGCAACTACTTTGGTAACTCAGGACCTAGACCAGGTTGAATTTGTGTCCCTGTCCATTGATGCATCCAATCATGGACATGTAAAGCTGCTGCCAATAGTAGATATTAGTCAGATATTGTAAGATATATGATGGCAGCACATCTGTGGAAACAAAACTGCTTGATTTTGTTGAATTGAATGGAGAAACAGCAGAGAAAATTTCAGCTGAGGTCCTGGTGGTCATCCAAAAATGTAACCTGGAAAACATTCTCAGTCGACAACAAATACCAACTTTGGAGGACTGAATAGGCTGGGGAGGGTCAATGTCCATACCAAAGTAAAAAATATTCTGCAGCGGGAGGCGATTGGCTTAGGTTGTCCTGCCCACATCATTCATATCACGGCCAGAACAGCTTTGGATATGATGTTGAGTATCTGCTCACAAAGATATTTGGGTATGTTCATATTTTCACCGTCAGAGTAGAAAGACTGAAGGGTTTTGTGAGTTTGTTGGCCAGGAGTACCATAACATTTTAGGACACAGAAATGTTCGCTGGCTGTCCAAGCTCCCTGCTCTAGAAAGAGTGCTGAAAATGTATGTGCCATTGAAATCCTTTTTTATTTCTGAAGACAAATGCCCTGTTGTCCTGCGAACAATGTTTGAAGATCCACTGACTGAACTTCGGCTGGCCTTTGTTCATGGAAACTTGATTGTATTCAGTGACACGATCAAGATGCTTGGAGGCCAGAACCACTGTGCTGTGGAGTCCGCTGCAATTCTGAGAAATGTTGAAGCAAAATTGACTGCAAGACGTGATGACAACTTCATTCCAGTTTAGGTCAGAGGACTTCTGAGAGAGCTAGAGGAAAATAGAGCCATGTCTAAAGAGAACTTTCTCAAAATATCCCAATCATTCTTCACTATGGCTGTGAACTACTTGCAAGCATGGAGAAAGCACACAGATAATCTAAAAGATTTACATTGTCTGCTTTTTAAAAACGCAACCTCTGCGTGAAGAGATCCAGAAGGCAGCAGGCACACTGCAGGAAAAATGCTCCTCAAAAATGCCCCTCATTGTGACCATCAATGAGGATGCATTGTGTGACAAGGCTACTGGCCTGCAAGAGTTCCTAAAGGGGGGGATCACTTGAAGAATGAAAAACATCTGAGACACCGCTTAGTCAGTTTCCAAGATGGCGTAGCAGTCAGACGTCTTTGTCCTGTCCCTTGTATATATCGTTTTACATATTTTTCGTCGCATATCCTTTAAAATATTTTGCTAAACCTCAACATCTAAATAATCCCCTGCAACCCGCCTCACCCAATGTGGCGTGGATCTGCTTTTTTCCCCTAAAGTATTTATATTTACTTTGGATCCGGAATCCCTTACTGAAGCTAGCCAGCTAACTACCAGCTATCAGTCAGCAAACCATTGCCAATGGTCATCAGCTCGGAAAGCTCTCGTCAGTTCGAACAACTTAACTCTAACCAGAGCATAATGGACCTGTTATTCTATCCCCGGATTCCTACCGCAAACGGAACATTTTCATCTGGATCTTCACAACTAGCTAACCGCAATCCAAGGATGACTACTCCTGGCTAGCGTTTCCATCCCAGATAGCCCGGCCAGGGCTCCTGTGCTACCACCGAAGTATACTCCTGGGCTACAATATCCGGACCCCTTCTACAGCCGTTACGGGGCATGGAACCCTGCAGATCCCCTACGACCGGAATACCGACATAATCTGCAAAAGGACTCCAACAGGCCCCTCAGGCGCGACGCCCGCTGAAGGTCCATTATGCTAACCAGCTAGGCCTGCTAGCTACCTAGAGCTACTTGGAACCCTACTAATTCCACGACTGGTCTATTGACGTCACCGCACGAAGAGGTAAAAACAGACTTGCCCCATTGCGACGTCCCCCAAAGGCTAACTTTCTAGCCCCTGCTATCTGCTTGCTTGCTAACCCGGTCTGCTAACTGCTAGCTTGCCTGCCCGGTCTGCTAACTGCTAGCCCTTGCTAACTGCTTGTTTGCTAACCCGGTCTGCTAACTGCTAGCCCCTGCTAACTGCTTGCTAATCCGGCCTGCTAACTGCTAGCTTGCTAACCCGGCCTGCTAACTGCTAGCTTTCCCCGGTCTACTAACTGCTAGCTGCCGGCCCCGGCCTGCTAACTGCTAGCTTACCTGCCCGGTCTGTAACTGCTAGCCCATGCTAACTGCTAGCTTGCCCCGGTCTACTAGCTCCTAGCTTGTTTAGCCCCGGCCTACTAACTGTTAGCGTGTTAGCCTGCTAACTGTCTGAATCGCTGTGTCCCCAGCCAGCCCAACCACTCACTGGACCCATATGTTCACTTGGCTATGCATACCTCTCTCTAATATCAATATGCCTTGTCCATTACTGTCCTGGTTAGTGATTACTGTCTTATTTCACTGTAGAGCCTCTAGCCCTGCTCAATATGCCTTAACCAACCATGTTGTTTCACCTCCTACATATGCGATGACATCACCTGGTTTAAACATCTCTAGAGACTATATCTCTCTCTTCATTACTCAATGCCTAAGTTTACCTCCAATGTACTCACATCCTACCTTACCTTTGTCTGTACACTATGCCTTGAATCTATGCTATCGTGCCCAGAAACCTGCTCCTTTTACTCTCTGTTCTGAACATGCAAGACGGCCAGTTCTTATAGTCTTTAGCCGTACCCTTATCCTACTTCTCCTCTGTTCCTCTGGTGATGTGGAGGTTAATCCAGGTCCTGCAGTGCCTAGCTCCACTCCCACCCCCAGGTGCTCTCATTTGTTGAATTCTGTAAATGTAAAAGCATTGGTTTCATGCATTTTAACATTAGAATCCTACTCCCTAAGTTTGTTTTGCTCACTGCTTTAGCACACTCTGCCAACCCAGATGTCTTAGCCGTGTCTGAATCCTGGCTTAGGAAAACCACCAAAAACACGGAAATCTCCATTGCTAACTATAACATTTTCCGCCAAGATAGAAATGCCAAAGGGTGGCGGTGTTGCAATCCACTGCAAAGATGATAGATGATGCCTGGCTATTCTTTAAAAGTGCCTTCCTCACCATCTTAAATAAGCCTTCCTCACCATCTTAAATAAGCATGCCCCTTTAGAACTAGGAATAGATATAGTCCTTGGTTCACACCAGACCTGTCTGCCCTTGACCAGCACAAAAACATCCTGTGGCGTTCTGCATTAGCATCGGATAGCCCCCGTGATATGCAACTTTTCAGGGAAGTTAGGAACAAATATACACAGGCAGTTATAAAAGCTAAGGCAAGCTTTTTCAAACAGAAATTTGCATCCTGTAGTACTAACTCAAAAAAGTTCTGGGACACTGTAAAGTCCATGGAGAATAAGAGCACCTCCTCCCAGCTGCCCACTGCTCTGAGGCTAGGGTACACTGTCACCACCGATAAATCCATTATAATTGAGAATTTCAATAAGCATTTCTCTATGGCTGGCCATGCTTTCCACATGGCTACCCCTACCCCGGTCAATTGCCCGGTACCCTCCTCAGCAACCCGCCAAAGCCCTCACCATTTCTCCTTCACCCAAATCCAGATAGCTTATGTTCTGAAAGAGCTGCAAAATCTGGACCCCTACAAATCAGCCGGGCTAGACAATCTGGACCCTCTCTTTCTAAAATTATCTGCCGAAATTGTTGCAACCCCTATTACTAGCCCGTTCAACCTCTCTTTCCTATCGTCTGAGATTCCCAAAGATTGGAAAGCTGCCACGGTCATCCCCCTCTTCAAAGGGGGTGACACTCTTAGACCCAAACTGCTACAGACCTATATCTATCCTACCCTGTCTTTCTAAGGTCTTCGAAAGCCAAGTTAACAGATAGATTACTGACCATTTCGAATCCCACCATACCTTCTCCACTATGCAATCTGGTTTCAGAGCTGGTCATGGGTCATCATAACCGCCATCGATAAGAGACATTACTGTGCAGCCGTATTCATCGACCTGGCCAAGGCTTTCAACTCTGTCAATCACAACATTCTTATTGGCAGACTCGACAGCCTTGGTTTCTCAAATGATTGCCTCGCCTGTTTCACCAACTACTTCTCTGATAGAGTTCAGTGTGCCAAATCGGAGGGCCTGTTGTCCGGACCTCTAGCAGTCTCTATGGGAGTGCCACAGGGTTCAATTCTTGGGCCGACTCTCTTTTCTGTATACATCAATGATGTTGCTCTTGCTGCTGGTGTTTCTCTGATCCACCTCTACGCAGACGACACCATTCTGTATACTTCTGGCCCCTCCTTGGACACTGTTCACTAACCTCCAGACGAGCTTCAATGCCATACAACTCTCCTTCCATGGCCTCCAACTGCTCTTAAGTAAAACTAAATGCATGCTATTCAATCGATCACTACCCGCACCTGCTCGCCCGTCCAGCATCACTACTCTGGACGGCTCTGACTTAGAATACGTGGACAACTACAAATACCTGGGTGTCTGGTTAGACTGTAAACTCTCCTTCCAGACTCACATTAAGCATCTCCAATCCAAAATTAAATCTAGAATCTGCTTCCTATATCACAACAAAGCATCCTTCACTCATGATGCCAAACATATGGTCACCATAGCAGCACCCACTTGTAGCACGCGCTCCAGCAGGTATATCTCACTGGTCACCCCCAAAGCCAATTCCTCCTTTGGTCTTTCCTTCCAGTTCTCTGTTGCCCATGATTGGAACGAATTGCAAAAATCTCTGAAGCTGGAGACTCACATCTCCCTCACTAGCTTTAAGCACCAGCTGTCAGAGCAGCTTACAGATCACTGCACCTGTACATAGCCCATCTGTAAACAGCCCATCTATCTACCTCCCCATACTGGTATTTATTTATTTTGCTCCTTTGCACCCCAGAATCTCTACCTGCACATTCATCTTCTGCCAATGTTGCTATCTAGAACCTAAAAGGGTTCTTCGGCTGTCCCCATATGAGAACCCTTTGAAGAACCCTTTTGGGTTCCACGTAGAACCAACACGTGTGCTTCTATGGGTACAGCCAAAGAACCCTTTTGAAACCTTTATTCTAAGAGTGTATGTAGGGTCTCTACTAACCAAATAGAAATTATTTTTCAGGGAGGGGCTGTGTTTTGAACGGCTGGTTATTACAGTCTTTCTTAGACACATGCATTTAATCCTATCATGACAAAAGTAATCTGTGCTCATACAAATGTACAAAGAATGACTCATCTAGGTCTAAAGTTTATATTCCAGACAACCAAAACTCTTCCTTCTCTTTTAACTAAAGAGGATTATAATATATTATTAAGCAATGACAATGATTAAGCAAGTGATAATGCCTGTGAACTTAAAGTAATATTGGACAGTTATAGCCATAGATTTTTTAAATAAAGTTAGTAGTAGTAATTGCATTACTTTAAATCTTAAGATGATGGATTCCTTAAGCCAGTATGAAAGAGAATGAGGATTTTTTTTTTTTTGGGGGGGGGGGGGGGGGGAGTTCCGGTTATTTTAAAACAATTGTCAACATACACTACCGTTCAAAAGTTTGGGATCACTTAGAAATGTCCTTGTTTTTGAAAGAAAAGCAAATGTTCTGCCTAGAAAGCCAGCATCCTGGAGTCTCCTCTTTACTGTTGACGTTGAGACTGGTGTTTTGCAGGTACTATTTAATGAAGCTGCCATTTGAGGACTTGTGAGGCGTCTGTTTCTCAAACTAGACACACTAATGTACTTGTCCTCTTGCTCAGTTGTGCACCGGGGCCTCCCACTCCTCTTTCTATTCTGGTTAGAGACAGTTTGCGCTGTTCTGTGAAGGGAGTAGTACACAGCGTTGTAAGAGGTCTTCAGTTTCTTGGCAATTTCTCGCATGAAATAGCCTTCATTTCTCAGAACAAGAATAGACTGACAAGTTTCAGAAAAATTTGTTTCTGGCCATTTTGAACCTGTAATCGAACCCACAAATGCTGATGCTCCAGATACTCAACTCGTCTAAAGAAGGCCAATTTTATTGCTTCTTTAATCAGAACAACAGTTTTCAGCTGTGCTAACATAATTGCAAAATGTTTTTTAATGATCAATTAGCCTTTTAAAATGATCAACTTGGATTAGCTAACACAACATGCCATTGGAACACAGGAGTGATGGTTGCTGATAATGGGCCTCTGTACTCCTATGTAGATATTCCATTAAAAAAATCAGCAGTTTCCAGCTACAATAGTCATTTACAACATTAACAATATCTACACTGTATTTTATACATTTTATGTTATTTCAATCGACAAAAAAAATAGCTTTTCTTTCAAAAACAAAGATATTTCTATGTGACCCCAAACTTTTGAACGGTAGTGTATATAACATCACATTAAGGTGTGGGATATTCACTGTATTACAAGGAGCAACAGTAGCTCTATTTGGGAACCTGTGGGAACATGGCAGCTATCAACACTCGACAATAGAGAGTTGGCCACTCCTTTCTGAGAGTTTGTTCGTGAGGAAATTAACTCTGCCCTCGACTTGCAATTAAAAACAATCAATGAATCTCTTGCACGGCTCACTTCTAAAGTGGATACCTACTCAACTAAAGTGGAAAGTTTTGAGGCTGTGGCCTATGTGACCGGGAAACATTGCAATTGAAGTTGGAAGGGGAAATCAACCTGCTAAAAAAGAAAACCGAATCACTCAAAAATAATTCAGTCAATTCAATGTGCAGGTCACAGGACTTGAAACTGGTGTGGAAGTAGGCAACCCAACTTCTTTCATGAGAAATCTTTTTTATGAACTGTTTGGGTAGGGAAGCCGATAAACATTGCAGGGTGGGTGGTTCTGGTTAGGGAATGACCAATGGTTGGGTTCTGGATGGGGAATGACCAATGGGTGGGTTTCCTTTGGGTCCTGCCTTTTGGTTCACATCCATGGGCTTATTAACACTAAAGATAACAATTACATCCTTAATGATCCTTTTTTTACAATGGCAACGCTAACTATTTTCTCTTGGAATTTGAAAGGCCTAGACTGTCCTATTAAACATCCTAG
This sequence comes from Oncorhynchus masou masou, assembly GCF_036934945.1. Classification (NCBI taxonomy): domain Eukaryota; kingdom Metazoa; phylum Chordata; class Actinopteri; order Salmoniformes; family Salmonidae; genus Oncorhynchus; species Oncorhynchus masou. The sequence goes on from NC_088237.1 coordinate 3,540,757, forward strand.
CAAGAAACCATGTTGATATAGCAATGCTCAAAGAAACATCCCTGCTCCAAAAGGACTCGCATAGAATTGAGAACCATTTGTACAAACTGGCTGCTATTTCATCAGCCCCAAACAAATCTGGTTGTGTAATCATAATGATACATAAGTAACTCAAGTTACCATCTTGGGTAAAGGCGAAGACCAAGAGGGGAGAATCCATTTCCTTCAATGTATCCATTGTGAAAAGAAAATTGCCTTTATTCATGTGTACGCTCCAAGTTAATATTTTCCTATGTTTAAAAAAATATCTGAATAGCATATTATTAGAATGAACTGAATTCCATCTGGTTATTGGGATCGATCGATATGAGTGCCTTTTTGAACAAGTGGGACAAATCAACTACAATCCACATGCAACCAAGGCTCTCCAGCATATACTCTCTGATTACAACCTCATCCAGAAGGTGAGGTCAGTACAGGTGCATCAACCTGGAACCGAGAGACTGAAAAATAGCTTATACCTCAGGGCCATTAGACTGTTAAACAGCCATCACTAACGCAGAGGCTGCTGCCGACATACAGACATGAAATCATTGGCCACTCTAACAAATGGATCACTAGTCACTTTAATAATGATGTTTACATATCTTGAATTACTCATCCCATATGTATAAACTGTATTTTATACCATCTATTGCATCTTGCCTATGCCGCTTGGTCCATATATGTATATATTCTTATTCCATCATGAATGTTTACTTAGACTTGTGTGTATTAGGTAGTTGTTGTGGAATTGTTAGTTTACTAGTTAGACACTGCTGCACTGTCAGAACTAGAATGACAAGCATTTCGCTACACTCGCAGTAACATCTGCTAACCATGTGTATGTGACTAATAAAATTGTATTTAATTTGATGCCTGGCGAGCACATAACCCAAAAGCCAAAGAGTACACATTCTACTCAAACAGGCATAAATAATTTAGACTAATCGATTTCATACTATTATCTACACCTCTATTTTCTTGAATCAACTAAATATAAATTATACATATGAGCTCGTCTGACTACCATGCTTACTGCCAACTTCAATTTTCAGAATCTCCTAAAAGTGCCACAAGATGACGTCTCAACATTTTATTACAAAAAAAAACCTACATTCTGTGATCAATTTGAAATTTAAAACGTTGAAACTAACTTCATTTTTATTGATCATTATGAATTAAGTCGATGACCCCCACAATCTATGGGATGGCACTAAAGGTTTTATAAAAAATTATGCAACTGCATTTGCATCTGGGTTGAATGAATCACAATTAAAGAAGATTTGGAAATGTTATCTGTGTTAGAGCATTCTCAACAAATACTTTTTCAGACCAGGTAGCCATTACTCTTTCCAGAGTCAAGACATATTTTTTTACTGATGAGACAGAGAGCAGAATTTGCCATCCATCGAGTAAGACTCAACCATTACTTCCCAGTTGTTTACTTGCCAAAAAGTTCTGCAGTAATGATCAATTAGCTGATATAGCAACTATTGAATCTGAACCCAAATAAATCAAAGATTCTCCCGCTTCTATAAATAACTGTACACCTCTGATTGTAAATCCACACCAAGCCAGACTAAGTTCTTTCTAAAATAATTTAGAACTCCTCTTTTCACACACGTATAAATACCATGGGACCACGCAGCTGTCATACCGCTCAGGAAGGAGACACGTTCTGTCTCCTAGAGATGAGCATACCTTTGTGCGAAAAGTGCAAATCAATCCCAGAACAACAGCGAAGGACCTTGTGAAAATGCTGGAGGAAACGATACAAAAGTATCTATATCGACAGTAAAACGATTCTCATATCGACATAACCTGAAAGGCCACTCAGCAAGGAAGAAGCCACTCCAAAACCGCCATAAAAAGCCAGACTACGGATTGCAACTGCACATGGGGACAAAGATCGTACTTTTGGAGAAATGTCCTCTGGTCTGATGAAACAAAAATAGAACTGTTTGGCCATAATGATCATCGTTATGTTTGGAGTAAAAAGGGGGAGGCTTGCAAGCTGCAGAACACCATCCCAACCATGAAGGACAGGGGTGGCAGCATCATGTTGTGGAGGTGCTTTGCTGCAGGAGGGACTGGTGCACTTCACAAAATAGACTGCATCATGAGGAAAGAAAATTATGTGGATATATTGAAGCAACATCTCAAGACATCAGTCAGGAAGTTAAAGCTTGGTCGCAAATGGGTCTTCCAAATGGACAATGACCCCAAGCATAATTCCAAAGTTGTGGCAAAATGGCTTATGGACAACAAAGTCAAGGTATTGGAGTGGCCATCACAAAGCCCTGACCTCAATCCTATAGAACATTTGTGGGCAGAACTGAAAAAGCATGTGCGAGCAAGGATGCCTGCAAACATGACTCAGTTACAACAGCTCTGTCAGGTTGAATGGGCCAAAATTCCCCCAATTTATTGTGGGACGCTTGTGGAAGGTTACCCAATACGTTTGATCCAAGTTAAACAATTTAAAGGCAATGCTACCAAATACTAATTGAGTGTATGTAAACTGCTGACCCACTGGGAATGTGATGAAAGAAATAAAAACGGAAATAAATCACTCTATTATTCTGACATTTCACATTCTTAAAATAAAGTAGTGATCCTAACTGACCTAAAACACTGCATTTGTACTTGGATTAAATGTCAGGAATTGTGAAAAACTGAGTTTAAATGTTTTTGGCTAAGGTGTATGTAAACTTCCGACTTCAACTGTATGTCCTTTCTCACGGCAGTAATGACAAACTGGCAGATATGAAAAAACAGTTTTCTGCCGATCATTATCTTGGGGCACTATAGAAAAAGACTGACACCTCGCAGTAGGTGGTGTCTCCTCCGTATTGCCTTTTGCGTGGGAATAACTACTGGGTGCTTTGTTACAGTAGTTCTATATGTCAACACAAAATCTGGAGGAACTGCAGCTTTCTCAAGAGTACTCATAAATGTAGGTAGCAACACTTCCGTGAACGTAGTTCTTGAACTGCTCGAGAAGTATGAGTGTCTTTGTATCCTCAAGGTCCTTGACTTCTTGAGAACCACACATCCGATTAAAATTACATGCTTGTTCCCTTGCAAACTCAACATCCGTAATTTACGGAATTGTTGTCTGTATGCCTCTATGACCAACTCGTAAACCAGAAGGATAGCTTTAAAGGATAACTTTAACAGTGTCATAATCTGAACTCTGGTCAAGAGATAAAGCAGATTACACTTTGGGCTTTTCCCACAAGAACACTTTGCAGGATCGGTGACCAAATACCTTGCGGCCATTTTAGGGATGTGGCAATCCGCTCAAACAGAATAAAATATACGTCAACCTCCTTTTCGTTTAAAGGCGGTACAAATCGGCTAAGATGAAACACTGTTGAGGTTGCAGGATGGCCTGACTGGATTTGGAGTGCTACCAGATCTCTCTCTCTTAATCGAATGGCATGCTCACATTCCTGTTCTTGTTGTCTGGCTGCACATTCTCTTTCCTTGAGCTCAAGCTCTAATTTCTGTTGTACCCATTTTGCCTTTAGTTCTACCTCTCTCAAATCAAATCAAATTTATTTATATAGCCCTTCGTACATCAGCTGATATCTCAAAGTTCTGTACAGAAACCCAGCCTAAAACCCCAAACAGCAAGCAATGCAGGTGTAGAAGCACGGTGGCTAGGAAAAACTCCCTTGAAAGGCCAAAACCTAGTAAGAAACCTAGAGAGGAACCAGGCTATGTGAGGTGGCCAGTACTCTTCTGGCTGTGCCGGGTGGAGGTTATAACAGAACATGGCCAAGATGTTCAAATGTTCATAAATGACCAGCATGTTTCATTGAAATGTACAGCTGTGTGTCATCCGCATAGCAGTGAAAGTTAACATTATGTTTTCGAATAACATCCCCAAGAGGTAAAATATATAGTGAAAACAATAGTGGTCCTAAAATGGAACCTTGAGGAACACCGAAATGTACAGTTGATTTGTCAGAGGACAAACCATTCACAGAGACAAACTGATATCTTTCCGACAGATAAGATCTAAACCAGGCCAGAACTTGTCCGTGTAGACCAATTTGGGTTTCCAATCTCTCCAAAAGAATGTGGTGATCGATGGTATCAAAAGCAGCACTAAGGTCTAGGAGCACGAGGACAGATGCAGAGCCTCGGTCCGATGCCATTAAAATGTAATTTACCACCTTCACAAGTGCCGTCTCAGTGCTATGATGGGGTCTAAAACCAGACTGAAGCATTTCGTATACATTGTTTGTCTTCAGGAAGGCAGTGAGTTGCTGCGCAACAGCCTTTTCAAAAAAAATTGAGAGGAATGGAAGATTCGATATAAGCCGATAGTATTTTATATTTACTCTACAACAGTATGGGGCTTGCCTGTCCTAGCCACTCGGTAGCTTGCCATATAAGACGCTTCGAGCACCTTCCTATTAATGGTATGTTGCTTTTATACATGTCTTACTACTCAAAGTTTTTGCTCAAAAAACACCTGTGGCTTATTTTTCAAATTGGCATGTTTTGTTTCTAAACGTCTGCGTAAGAGTGGAGGTTTCATCGAGATAGTACTTTTTGCACAATAAATACACTGTGGCTGAGGAAAGGCACTACTCCCAATATAAGTGAACCCCAAAACAATGTAGTTCTCATCATATTTGCGCCTCTTCGATGGTCCTACGTCCCTGTCTGTTGTTTGGTGCTTTCCCGGGTAATGGGGCAGTAGCTCTTCAGCTGCATCAGATTCACAACTGTCAGTGCCCATAATAGCTGGGCTAACAACAAATGTAAAATTACTGATGCTAGCATTGGATGTGCTCGGAAAGCAGAACGACTTGTGTTGTCATCAGGTGCAGGTGTAGCACTGCTGGTAGTTGTAATACTACCAGTAGAGCTGGTTTGTGTCTCGATCCAGCAAACGGAATGAGCTGCAGCTACGCTATTACATAAGGACCGTTAGTGGAATTCCAGCAAGGGAGTAACGGTTAATGTGATTGGATGTTCATTATTTGACTAGGCTACTTGTATTTGGCATTGTGTTGTTATTTCGCTGAACACTCGATTATTTTTGCCAGTGAAACTGGGGCTACTTAGGCGAGAAAAACTCACCCAAATGTATAGCCCTGTTGGAAAATATAAATGGACTGTTTGAAAATGTGAAGAATTAAATTTAAACCCTCCAAAATGTAAGCGTTTTTTAATTTAAAAAAGTGGACCACATTTTTATTTGGCGTACCCCCGACAGCATTGCGCGTACCCCTGGGGGGAGTGGAGTTGCCCGATTTACTCTGGTTGTTCTTCACTCCGAGAAGCCACCGCACCAGCAAATTGATGCCCTGGATCTGCATGGACACATAGGCAGACAAAGAGAGACACGCAGACAGTAAGGTTTTGTTACGTGTTGGGGGATGGTTGTTCACCATTGTACAGTCTAGGTATGGCTTACTATATCTACAGTAAACCATACTATGAATCCTCATTAATCTACACACAAAACCCCATAATGACAAGGCAAAAACAGTTTTAGAAATGTTTGCAAATATAAGAAAACAACTAAAAATACCTTATTTACATAAGTATTCAGATCCTTTGCTATGAGACTCGAAATTGAGTTCAGGTGCACCCTGTCTCCATTAATCATCCTTCATGTTTCTACAACCAAACTGGAGTCCACCTGTGGTAAATTCAGTTGATTGGACATGATTTGGAAAGGCACAGACCTGTCTATATAAGGTCCCACAGTTGACAATGCATGTCAGAGCAAAAACCAAGCCAAGACTCGTCCTAGAGCTGGTCTGCCCGGCCAAACTGAGCAATCAGGGGAGAAGGACCTTGGCCAGGGAGGTGACAAAGAACCCGATGGTCAGTCTGAATGAGCTCCAGAGTTCCTCTGTGGAGATGGCAGGACCACCCAGAAGGTCAACCATCTCTGTAGCACTCAACCAATCAGGCCTTTATGGTAGAGTGGCCAGACGGAAGCACTACTCAGTAAAATGCACATGACAGCCCGCTTGAAGTTTGCCAAATGGCATCTAAAAGGACTCAGACCATGAGACACAAGATTCTCTGGTCTGATGAAACCAAGATTTAACTATTTGGCCTGAATGTAAAGTGTGTCGTCTGGAGGAAACCTGGCACCATCCTTACGTTGAAGCATGGTGGTGGCAGCATCATGCTGTGGGGATGTTTTTCAGAGGCAGGGACTGGGAGACTATTCAGGAAGGAGGAAAAGATGAACGGAGCAAAGTACAGAGATCCTTGATGAAAACCTGTTCCACAGCACTCAGGACCTCAAACTGGGGTGAAGGTTTACCTTTAAACAGACAACGACCGTAGGCACTGTCATGACGCTGCCCTGTTGGGTGGGGTTTATCCCCCCCCCCCCCCCCCCACACCATAAATACCTTTTCCCCTTTTCTCTTCACTATACAGAATGGACTCTTGGAAAGCCCTTTTAACACAGAGATGAACGGTAACATCAAAAGGTTGGGGAATGGAACAATATTTCCTTTTCTCAACCAGTTGAAAGTGTCCATTGGTACATAAATAATATGATGTTAGATCAGTTGGTGTTTGGTACATTATATCTGCTGATAGGATGACATAAATTGGACATTGGAATGTATACACATTCTAGTGATCAGATTCACATGGAATTGTTGTGCAATTTAAATGTTTAAATATTAAACTATTTATGAAAAGACTAAATGTAATTTTAGCTTCTAAATGAGAGAATTATTTTCATAAGTAAACTATGCTCAATCAGTGGCCACGCCCAAGTGAACAGATATTGGTTGAGAACTATGTAACACACCCTTCTCTCCCACAGTACGGAAGTCAACCTCAGTTCCCGATGATGTAAGGACTGGTGTCCATACATTTAAAAGGGCTCATTTCAACGTGGAGGTGACGATCACCATGCCGGAAGGATGAATTTCGACTAGACCTGCTAGAATACAGCACGTGCTGAGTATGGCAACTTGGTATGAACGTTGAAATCTTATTCACTAAAGAAGAAGATACATCCTAGATGTTGAGTTATCCTCTTACACCTATGGTGGCGCTATTTCATTTTTGGAAGAAAAACGTTCCCGTTTTAAACAAGATATTTTGTCACAAAAAGATGCTCGACTATGCATATAATTGCTACTGTTCGAAAGAAAACACTCTGACGTGTCCAGAAATACAAATATCTTCTCTGTGCGTGCCCTTTAACGTGAGCTTCAGGCAAAACCAAGATGACTTGGCATCCAGGAAATGACAAGGATTTTTGAGGCTCTGTCTTTCATGATCTCCTTATATGGCTGTGAACGCAAGAGGAATGAGTCTGCCCTTTCTGTCGTTTCCCAAGGTGTCTGCAGCATTGTGACGTATTTGTAGGCAGATCATTGGAAGATTGACCATAAGAGACCACATTTACCACGTGTCCGCTCGGTGTCCTGCGCCGAAATTGGTGCGCAAAAGTCACCTGCCAGTATTTTTCCATGGGGCACAGACAGAGAAGCAAGCTTCCACGAACTGCATGTCAATGAAGAGATATGTGAAAAAACACCTTGAGGATTGATTCCAAACAACGTTTGCCATGTTTCGGTCGATATTATGTAGTTAATCCGGAAAAAGTTTCACATTGTAGGTGACTGCATTTTCGGTTCGTTTCGGTAGCCAGGCGCAATGTAGAAAACGGAACGATTTCTCCTACACACAGACGCTTTCAGGAAACACTGCGCATCTGGTATGTGGCTGGGAGTCTCCTCATTGAAAACATCAGAAGCTCTTCAAAGGTAAATGATTTTATTTATTTGGTTATCTGGCTTTTGTGAAAATGTTGCGTGCTACATGCTACACAAAATGCTATGCTAGCTTTGCATACTCTTACACAAATTAGTCAATTTCTATGGTTCAAAAGCATATTTTGAAAATCTGAGATGACAGTGTTGTTAAGAAAAGGCTAAGCTTGAGAGCAAACGCATTATTTTAATTTTATTTGCGATTTTCAGAAATCGTTAACGTTGCGTTATGCTAATGAGCCTGAGGCTTAGTCACAATCCCGGATCCGGGATGGGGAGTTTCAAGAGGTTATCAGCTGCAGCTGTAAACGTACGTGACCTAGGAAAGGACAAACAATCTCCTGAGAACGACAGGGACTTCAACGTATCCACTCTACAACACTATGACCAGATTGAAGAATCTAAGGACAATGGTGATCTCTGCGGGGTAAACCAGTCTTCCATCTTCGACCCATTTATCGAAGCACAGCTCAGTGTAAATTGTAAGTTGCATTTTCCTTTTCAGAATGGCCGGTTATTAGAATGCATAAGATTTTGTATTTAATTTAGGTGACACCCAAAAGTGCATCACGTGGTTACTTATGATAACCAGCCAATCGCAATTGATTGGATATCGATATCTCATTCAATTGAACTAATAAGTAAAATTGCCAGACTTACCTTTTCAGATAGATCTTTTAAATAATATCTAAATTGATTGGTTTTCTACAATGAGACAATTTAAACTTGTCCACATTAACCTAGAGCAACAAGATTAATCAGATTAATTTAAGTTTAATTCCCAAATAACCTATACAGGTTTGATGTATCATTAACATTGATTAAATCTGTCAAATTTGCAAATGCAAAGTTCATTCAGGACTACCCAGTACTGAATGAAGTCCTGCCTCCAGCGGGAATCCCATGTGGCTTCGGCCTTAGGGACATGTGAACCTGGTGATGAATGTACCCTAACATTTAATCTACTGTGTACACTTATGATAATCCAGACAATCTCAATTGATTGGATATCATCGTCTCATTTAATTTAATTGGTTACATTTTAAACGTTCCCATATTAACCTATATGAACCAACAACTTGGGGCCGCAGGGTAGCCTAGTGGTTAGAGCGTTGTACTAGTAACTGAAAGGTTGCAAGTTTGAATCCCAGAGCTGACAAGGTACAAATCTGTCGTTCTGCCCCTGAACAGGCAGTTAACCCACGGTTCCTAGGCCGTCATTGAAAATAAGAATTTGTTCTTAATTGACTTGCCTAGTAAAATAAAAAAATATTTGTATTAAAGTTTAATTGCCAGATAGCCTAACCAGGTATGAATAATCATTATCATTGATTAATCAATTTGCTTTTGCTAAATTCATTCACATCCAACTCCCACATTACTGATACAGTACTGATGGTTCATTAACATCTATAAATAGATTAAAATCATCTTTGCAGCTTCCAATGAATTCCCAACCCAAATTTTGAAAAAAAGCTTAATTTTTCCTCTAAATATTATTGTGCAAGCTATCAGAGGTGGTCACCACTCCTCCTCTAATTAGTGAACCTCCTCCCATAAAAGGATTGATATCTGACATCAGCAGCGATACCGACCCTAACTATGCCATTAGCGGAAAAACAGCAGAAATTGCGAAACGCTCTCCACTTTAGCCCTTATGTATCGCCATCAAAGATTGGCATAGGTCCAATACCACAGTGCACAGCTGAAGCATGTGCAAGACATGACTGACATGACAGGTGGAGAAAACCGAGCAACTATTGACAAAAGCAGGAAATTAAAACATTCTGCTAGCCAAGGAACTGTGTTTGAAATCTAAACAATTAAAAATAATGGCAAATACTTATGATGATGAATGAGCACAAACTCTTCAACAAAATCGTTGTCTCCAGGAAGAACTCGATTTAGCCAAAACTAAATACGATGTACTCCACTCCAAATGAAATAAATCTGTCGCGTTATCTACAAACAGGAGCACGCAATTTGATAACATACGTTCAACCAAACTGCATGCTACTCAAAGTAACAATGTTCTACTCCAAATGCTGCAGACCAAAGACGATCCGATAATGAACACAATGACTAAGTTGGATGACAAATCAGCAGAACTCATTGAAGTCCCTGACCAAATTAATGATGAGAGAACTCAGGTGATGAAGATGGAAATGTTGATTTCTAAGCATGCGGAGGAAATCTCATCACTGAATCTCTCGCTCTGTACTCATGAGCTCTATCTGCAAACAATGACAGATAAGTTTGAGACCGAAAGGAGCAAGTGCGACACTCGTGTCCAAAATCAGTACTCTAAGCGCTCAAGTGGACTCTGCAATGCAGCAGAATACCACCCTTAGGTACAATCTGGTGGAATTCCAGAACGGTCACGCGCTACAGTGCGACTACCCAACCAAGCAACCGGAGTCCGGTACTCAAAAAAGCGGAGATGATAGGAGGTTTCAGACTTGGCCTCCCTCATGTGTCCCTCAGTCTTCTCTTGACCATTCGTAACTGAGTAATATGGCGCCTCTTCGCCAACACAGCCAAAGCTTTGATTCTCCTCTTGGCGCCAATTTCCTCACAGGATGAAGCCAACCCCTCCTCTCCGCCAGCGGCCATGGAACGCCCTTGACAAACTCGTCAAGAATTTCCCACTTTAGACCCCGTTCCAGGTCAGCCAAACGATACGGAGACGTTCCTAGCTGACATAGAGGACGCATTGGATGGGTTCCTGAATGCTACGGGTTCTGACAGGCTTTATCTTGTTGAAGCAAATGTCAAATAGACTTGACGAGGTTCATTCATCTAAAACAGCACCACGTGCTAAACGACTACGCTAAACTTGCCACAGCTTTGAAATTAGAATTCAGTGGTTCTGTGACTCGCAAACACGATAGCTCACTGGCTAACAATGTCAAACATGCTCAGATCATAGGCTTCGTTCAGTTTACTTTGGCCTACTCACTGAAACAGGAATGGAAGAGCTGTTACCATTCAAACAAATGTTTCTGTCAAACATGTATCCCACTTTTATTACCTTCTTGGGCCCTACAGCCCACGTTGGCTTGCCTATCTTATAACTCAGGGAGCTTGCAAGCACAGCAATTGAAGCATCAAAAGCTCGCAACGCTAAGAGCCCTGACCACTCGGCTTGAAGTTTGACCAGGAGCACTCACTCAAGTTAGGAGGGTGCATTATCAGGTATTGGAGCATTGAGAGATGAAAACAATAACCACACTCGAAATAACTGTAAAGTACATCGCCATCGAAATGACTACCACTACAATCGACCTGTTCTCTACGTTCCTGCACCCAACCCACACAAAGTGTCAGAGCACAAGGGTAACAAAGGGTTAAAGGATGATCAAAACGTAGACCAATGTTCTCTAGAAGTTCCACTATATGAAGAACTAAAGCGAGAAAAATTTGAGAAAAGGGTAAAAAATAGGACTAGACGGGGAATTGCCAGATACCAGGTCTGCAGGAATTAGCACCCTTACAAGGACATTAAAAATCTAATTTCTCCCGCTCTCACTCAAGACCCTATCCAGGGCCTGCTTGATCAAGAAACAAGCCCACAGATTTGTCTATAGACTCTGATACAAAGATTGCGAAGAAAAAGGTCAAAAGCTTTGTTAAAACTTCTTGTGACTCCCCATCCCGGGTCCGGAGCGTAATCATCGCCTGACACTAATTAGCATAACGCAACGGACATAAATCTTCCTAGAAAATCTTCCTATTCATGAAAATCACAAGTGAAATATATTGGAACACAGCTTAGCCTTTTGTTAATCACCCTGTCATCTCAGATTTTCAAAATATGCATTACAGCCAAAGCTAGACAAGCATTTGTGTAAGTTTATCATAGACTAGCATAGCATTATGCCTTGCTAGCAGCAGGCAATCTTGACACAAAAATCAGAAAAACAATCAAATTAAATAGTTTACCCTTGATGAACTTCGGATGTTTTCACTCACGAGACTCCCAAAGTTCATTTTTTCCCAAAATATTATATTTGTAAGTGAAATAGCTCCATTTGTTCTTCATGTTTGGCTGAGAAATCGCCCGGAAATTGCAGTCACAAAAACGGCGAAAAATATTCCAAATTAGTTCCATAATATTGACAAAAACATGGCAAACGTTGTTTATAATCAATCCTCAAGGTGTTTTTCTAATATCTATCTATCTACTCACTGTTCCTAGGCCGTCATTGAACATAAGAATATATATATATATATATATATATATATATATATCCGTCGGGACAATTAGTTTTTCAGTAGGACCGATTGGAGTAATGACTACCTCTGTATTTTACGCGAGAGTCACCCTGGGAGCCATCATGTGACCACTTACGCAATGTAGCCGCCTACGGCTATTCTTCAACATAAATGCGTAAAACTACGTCACAATGCTGTAGACACCTTGGGGAATACGTAGAAAGCGTAAGCTGGTTGATAGGGCATTCACAGCTCAATAGGGACTCATCAGAAACGCAGTGCTTTCAAAATATGGGGCACTTCCGGATTGGATTTTTCTCAGGCTTTCCCTGTAACATCAGTTCTGTTATACTCACAGACAATATCTTTACAGTTTTGGAAACGTTAGAGTGTTTTCTACCCAAAGCTGTCAATTATATGCATATTCTAGCATCTTGTCCCGACAAAATATCACATTTAAAACAGGAACGTTTTTTTTTCTCCAAAAATGAAAATACTGCCCCTAGAGTCGCAACAGGTTAAAGCCAAGCCCACTCAATATCCAAAAAGTCGATCTGCTTTCACCTTGAACCAAAATGGCACATCACGTCATTGCGAACGAGCACTCCACTTTGTGGGAAATATGTCCACTAAACGCGAATCTGAATGGCTATACCTGGAAACAGTCCTGGAGGACTGCTTAACCTCTCTAGGGTACGTGGGATGTTAACATCCCACCTGACCAACATCCAGTGAAAGTGCAGGAAGCCGAATTCAAACAGAAATCTCATAATTAAAATTCCTCAAACATACATGTATATACATCATATTAAAGATAAACTTGTTGTTAATTCCACCACGGTGTCCGATTTCAAAAAGGCTTTACGACGAAAGCATTCCATGCGATTATGTTAGGTCAGTACCTAGTCACAAAAAAATTCAATTTTTCCAGCCAAAGAGAGGAGTCACAAAAAAGCAGAAATAGAGATAAAATGAATCACTAACCTTTGATGATCTTCATCAGATGGCACTCATAGGACTTCATGTTACACAATACATGTATGTTTTGTTCGATAAATTTCATATTTACATACAAAAATCTCTGTTTACATTGGCGCATTGTTACGTTTTAACTCCAAAACATCCGGTGACAGTGCAGAGAGCTACGTCAATTTACAGAAATACTCATTATAAATGTTGATGAAAATACAACTGTTATGCAAGGAATTAAAGATATACTTCTCCTTAATGCAACTGCTATGTCAGATTTCAAAAAAGCTTAACGGAAAAAGCACACCATGTTATGGAGTCAACAAAAGTCAGAATTAGCATTATAAATATTCACTTACCTTTGATGATCTTCATCAGAATGCACTCCCAGGAATCCCAGTTCCACAATAAATGTTAGTTTTGTTCGAAAAAGTCCATCATTTATGTCCAAATACATCCTTTTTGTTTGCGCATTTCGTACAGTAATCGAAATGCGCAGGCACTAGGTCCAGACAAAGTCAAAAAAGTTATATTACAGTTTGTAGAAACATGTCAAACGATATAATATAGATATAATCAATCTTTTGGATGTTGTTATTATAAATCATCAATAATGTTTTCAACCGGAGAATTCCTTTGTCTTTAGAAATGAAAGGGAACGGAGCTATCTCTCACGGGGGCGCGCGCCTGACTGAGCACATGTCCTTCTGGCAGACCCATGACTCAATCAGCTCTCATTCTCTGAAACAAGGTTCTAAAGACTTGACACCTATTGGAAGCCGTAGGACGTGCAATATGACCCCACAGACACTGTATATTGGATAGGCTAAGACTTGAAAACCTACAAACCTCAGATTTCCCACTTCCTGGTTGGATTTTTTCCTCAGGTTTTTGCCTGCCATACGAGTTCTGTTATACTCACAGACATCATTCAAACAGTTTTAGAAACTTGTGTTCTATGTTCAGTGTTTTCCATCCAAATAATATGCATATCCTAGCATCTGGGCCTGAGTAGCAGGCAGTTTAAAAATGAAAATACTGTGAACATACGTGAAAATACTGCCCCCTACCCCAAAGAAGTTAACTTGTCATGCACTAATTGATTCGGGCGCGACAATATCGCTCATCTCTCAAACATTGTTTGATGATCTCAAAAGGGCTTTGAAGCCAACTAAACGTTGGTTAAAAGTGGAACGATGCGACACTACACTTCGAGGTTTCACTCAGACTACCTCGCCTCTCACATTGCGAGTCATGCTGAAACTACACTTCCAGGACGTATTGCTCGTTCATTCTGTGTATGTTACCAGCCTCGAATCTGAACCCCTGCTACTTGGAGCAGACTTTTATGGATCGGTTACTCCCACTGACATTTATGGTCACAGGCCACATTGCCTTTTCCACTGACCACATTGTCTTCCCCCAACGCTAGCTGCAGCGCAGTCATCCATGAGGGGTATGTGTTGAAAGTATCCCTTGGAAAAAAGACGTTTAGAAACCTCTTGGTGCAGAATCCGATCCAAGGAGATATTACGAGATGTCACACATTCCATCAGCAAACCTGATTGACCATTCTTTTCATAATTTCAAGCCAGCAGTCTCTGTGAATGAGCATCCTCCCTCCTCCTTGGAGTCATGCAATATTGTTGCTGTGATGAACTTCTCTTGTCCTTCGGACACTTCCGCAAGCACTGCAGCCACCAGAGCAGTAAAAGCATCGGCGCGCAAAGTGTACTCTGCTTCCGATTATACATCTTCCTCTTTGTGGGGGACTGTCACCCCTTACAAGGACACTAATGGCGTCAGTCCAGCAACTGACCCAATGACTCCCACTGGTGAAACACTTTGCAATATCACAGAAAGATATCCTTGTCTCAGTTCCCAGGTACTGAAGAGGTTGCCAAACGCAGATGCTGTGGTGACTGACAGGCCTCGACAGCCACTGAGTGTTTTGAAGCACAAACACCAGGAGATTTGGTGAAAAGGTTACAGCCATTCTCATGACGCGGTCGCTGACAACTTGTACATAGGGTCCGACCTTTTCGTTTGTGCCTCGGATACCAACATCACCCGCTGGTGGGGGGGTCCCGAGACACAAAGGGGGGGGAATACTCGCCCATGATGAGCCTCGTCGAGGCCGGTGGGGGGGGGGGTCGAGACCACTTGCAAAACCGTACGAGGCCGCAAGAGCAGACAGCAAATCTAGTTGTAAACTCCACAATGAGAACAGTGAGGAGCAGACAGGCCGCTAGACAGGAATAATCTTAGAACACATTGTCATGTCTTTGGCATTATTAAACTCAAGACTTATTTTTAATTTATCTAATTAATTCTCTGTAATTATTATTACGTGATTAACTAATCAAGTAGATGTAATTAACCAGGAAGTCGGGGCACCAAGGAAAATATTCAGATTAAAGTTATAATTTTCCTAAAATAACTTAAAGATATTTTAATATCTGATCAATTAGTCTTCTAATTAATGAGTTATTCTTTACCTCACATTAGTCTCATTCCAGGCATCGTAAATGGTTAGTTATCTGCACAAACCCAGTCTTCACTATGAGTCATCCATACATCAATTGTCTTAAATCCTTTATTTACTAACTAAATAATCACAGAAATGCACAAACAAGTAGATATTGGTACAAGGAAATGATAGGGGAATGTGCCCTAGTGGGCTAAACCGGCATCGCAGCTTGGTGGACAAAAGGGAAGTGGGGGTCGACTGAGATAAGACACTACAAAGTTAATAATTATAACAATTGAAATGCTTATACTTTGCACATGAACGCTCACTCATTCGGGAATAATTGCAATCAATATATATATTTACGCTCAGTGTGTCGTCAGGATCTCTGTTGGAGAGTTTGTCCGCCCTCTCTCTCTCTCTCTACTGTGGTTAGAATGGATATTTCAGCATAACATTCAGCAATGTTGTTATAGAGTAGATGTTTACGGCGGATGTCGGTGTTTGCGTTCAATGATACCGAATTTCTAGCTGCAGACTAGTAATTAGTATCAAAGATTTGTTCTTATTATTCTGTCGGATCGATAGTCTCAGAGTTTAACCATGTGGTATGGTTAAGAATTCAGCAATGACTCAACCTTAGCCCTCTCGTAATTGAGAGAAGCATGGTCTGAAGATAAATTTCCAAGTTGGTTTATATATTCGGGAGAGCAGAAAGGGGCTGTCCCACGACGCCAGATCAATGTCTGTGCTCATGGGGCAGGCCTATGTTTTAGTTAAACTCAAAGCGAATTGGAGTTTCCTTCATTAAAAAAAGTCTAAAATAACATTACATAATTTAACAAAAATAGTTTAATCTTTACTCATTCATCCCATACAACAATTAGATGCAAGCCCCACAACCGAGACTCTTGTATAAACAGGGTTATGGTAATGTGGCTGTATTGTCTCTCATGAGTTTCACAAAACTGTACCAAACGGACCAGTTAGTAGCTGGCTACTTCACTGACATTTTATAAATTCTCCAGAACAAGTTCTGTGAGGTGGAAGAAGTTCCTTTGTTCTCTCTATGAAAACTCACTCTTTATACTGTCTGGCCATATCTCCTCCAGGAATGTATGACCTGCCTAACAGCAGCCTGGGTGTAGGAGAGAGAGGGGGGAGGGGCAGAGAGAAGGGGATGGTGCTCGCTGTACCCAAAGAGGGCAACGTCATGACAACATTAAGATATTACTGAGGTGTACCACACTGGTCGTAAAAGAAGTCCAGTGGACTTCCGCCTCCAATACAAATGGCAAAAATAGCAATGCCTTGCCATGTGTAGGTTCAACTTCAATACAGCAAAATGCTCTAATCATGTGTTCCTGTAGGATAACATTTCAGAATAAATCGTTAGGACAACTGGTTCCCTTGAGTACCAGTACCAATACCACAGTCAGTCCAGCAACTATCAGTAAGAGGATTAGAGACCACATAAGACAAATTGCTATTGAAAGTAGCTACAGAGGCGTTAGTAGTCACTCAGATTGCAACACGTGTAAGAGAATCTCCAGAACACTCTTCTGATGTTCAACACACATGCCACTAATAAATAGAACCCTCCATTCAGGAGGGAAGTTATTAGAAGTCATGAACCATGATCACACCGCGTACGACTGGTTCAGTGCTTAGAGAGTACTTCCGTCGTGAGGTTTGCCCCTCCGTGGATAACATAGCTATGAAATAGACTTCTTCATACCTATCGCCACTACAATTTTTGAAGACACCGTGACTTGCAGTAAAACCACTACAGACTCCCTCGACACCAATTCTGACTGACCTCCAGGCATTGACCTGAAAATTACCTGTTTACTTCAGACTCATTCTGAACAAGCTGTAGTCTACCAGGATACTTGGTTTTCTTCCCTTGACATGCGTGCTTGTGTAAGCATAAACACACATGTACAATGGAACAACCAATTAGGATTTATGCCAAGATCACGTAAGAGTCCGAGCTAAACGGCCGACTGGGTGAAATTGAAAATTTACCCTGAGGCCTTTGACCCTATAGCTACCGTACTCACCAGTTTATAACCAGAAGTTCATAGGTCATCCCTGTAGACTGCCCAAAACTAGTACCTTATAGCTATAGACTTATCATGTAGTTATCAACTTAGAACACTATCCTAAGCAACACACCGCAATTTAGGAATGCCCTAGACATGACATTAGAGACAATGCCATGATAGTCATGTTGCCAAGACCTTGGACGTATATAGAATACAGTCCAATTAGATGATCAAGGTGTGATAACGATTTCTTTTGCTTATGCTTTAATTCATTTTCTTTGACACTTATGAAGTGATAGAACCATAAACAACTTCCCCTTTACAACCATCAGTTAGTGCAACAACGGCACTCATTTGGGAGGAAATGTAATGATATATTTCATTAGTGTGTGTTTGTGGTTAACAATCTGCCTAAGTTACTGCCAGATCTTCTAGTCTGGATGACCAGACGACAGGTCTGGAACGGTGATCCCCAACCCGGACATCCCCTGGCCATTCCTGTTGTGCTTTGCAGTTTCCAGAACAGGGATCGCAATAGCAAATCACCAACTGGACATTTGCTGCCCAGCCTTGGAGCGGCCTGCTTCATTCGCAGAAACCCTACCTGGGTCAACCACCAGAGGGCGACCACAACAATGGTACAGAACCAGGACAACCCACCGTAATTTATATGTTAGTTTGCAGCTTGCAGGATAATCGCAAGATCAAACCCAACAAAGGGGGAATGTCATGACGTTGCCCTGTTGGGTGTGGTTTATGACCCCCCCCCCCCCAATAAAATAACTTTCCCCCTTTTCTCTCCACTCTACAGAATGGACTCTTGGAAAGCCCTTTGTTAACAGAGAGGTTATGGGAACATCAAAAGGTTGGGGAATGGAACAATATTTCCATTTCTCAACCAGTTGAAAGTGTCCATTGGAACATAAAGAATATGATGTCAGATCAGTTGGTGTCAGGGACATTATATCTGAAGATAGGACAACTTCAATTGTACCTTGAAGCAAGTCCCCACAGCAATGTTCCAATGTCTAGTGGAAAGACTTCCCAGAAGAGTGGAGGCTGTTATAGCAGCAAAGGGGGGACCAACTCCATATTCATGACCATGATTTTGGAAGCAGATGTTGAACGAGCAGGTGTCCACATACTTTTGGTCATGTAGTGTGTGATATATTTATTAAAGGATTAACAAAAATATAAATACCTTATGTAAAGTATTGGTCCCATGTTTCATGGGTTGAAATAAAATACATTTTGTACAAAAACATCCCTGTTAGTAAGCATTACTAATTTGCCAAGATAATCCATCCACCTGACGGGTGTGGCATATCAAGAAGTTGATTCAACAGCATGATCATTACACAGGTACACCTTGTGCTGGGGACAATAAAAGGCCACTCTAAAACATGCATTTTGTCACACAACAATGCCAGAGATGTAAAGTTTTGAGGAAGCGTGCAATTGTCATGCTGACTGGTGAAATGTCCACCAGAGCTGTTGCCAGATAATTTCTCTACCATAAGCCACCTCCGTCATTTTAGAAAATTTGGAAGTATGTCCAACCGGCCTCAGAACCGCAGACCACGTGTAACCACGCCAGCCCAGGACCTCCACATCCGGCTTCTTCACCTGCAGGATCATCTGAGACCAGCCACCCGGACAGCTGATGAAACTGTGGGTTTGCACAACCAAAGAATTTCTGCACAAACTGTCAGAAACCATCTCAGGGAAGCTCATCTGCGTGCTCTTCGTCATCACAAGGGTCTTTACATGACTGCAGTTTGGTGTCGTAACCAACTTCAGTGGGCAAATGCTCACCTTCAACGGCCACTGCGCTGCTGGACAAGTGTGCTCTTCACAGATGAATCCGTTTCAACTGTACCGGGCAGATAGCAGACAGTGTGTATGGAGTTGTATGGGTGAGAAGTATGCTGATGTCAACATTGTGAACAGAGAGCCCCATAGTGGTGGTGGGGTTATGGTATGGGCAGGCATAAGCTATGGACAACAAACACAATTGCATTTTATCGATGGCAATTTGAATACACAAAGATATCGTGACGAGATCCTGAGGCCCATTGTCATGCCATATATCCGCCACCATCATGCCATATTTCAGCATGATAATGAACAGCCCTATGTTGCAAGGATCTATACACAATTCCTGAAAGCTGAACATTTCCCAGTTCTTCCATGGCCTGCATATTCACCAGATATGTCACCCATTCAGCATGTTTGGGATGCTCTGGATCGACGTGTACGGTATCCAGCAACTTTGCACAGTCTTTGAAGAGGAGCAGGACAACATTCCACAGGCCACAATCAACAGCTTGATCAACTCTATGCGAAGGAGATGTGTCACGCTGCATGAGGCAAATGGTGGTCACACCCAGATACTGACTGGATTTTCTGATCCACACCCCTACTTTTTTTTTAAGTATCTGTGACCAACAGATGCAGATCTGTATTCTCCATCATGTGAAATCCATAGATTAGGGCCTAATGAATTTATTTCAATTGACGGATTTCCTTATATGAACTGTATCTCTGTAAAATCTTTGAAATTGTTACATATTGCGTTTATTTTTGTTCAGAATAAATTGCTACTGTGTATACCTCCTGAATTAAGAAAACATTTTTTTGACAAGTGTGAAACATCTGACATTTCTCCAACATCAACTCAGTCAAAGTGCTGAAAGTTCAGACAGAATGGTTGTTTTTATTGGGTAATTTCCAAATGTTTGTATTAAACAGACAAAAATGTATTTTGAGTATCTGTGGTCAACTCCATCACTGATGGAGACAATATGTTTTTGGCAGTATTCTGAAAAAATATATTTTTTAACACCATTCTGCAACATATGCTTAAACAATTGATGTATTTGCTGTGCTAGACCTAAGGGATAATGTTTTTATTTGATTTATTTCACCAGGTAGGCCAGCTGAGAACAAGTTCTCATTTACAACTACAACCTGGCAAAGCAGCGCGACAAAAACAACAGTTACACATGGAATAAATAAACGTACAGTCAATAACACAATAGAAAAATCTGTATACAGTGTGTGCAAATGAAGTAAGGAGATAAGGCAATAAATAGTGGCGAAGTAATTACAATTTAGCAGATTAACACTGGAGTGATAGATGAGCAGATGAGGATGTGCAAGTAGAAATACTGGTGTGCAAAAGAGAAGAAAAACAAAAACAAATATGGGATGAGGTTGGTTGGATGGGCTATTTACAGATGGGCTGTGTACAGCTGCAGCGATCGGTAAGCTGCTCTGACAGCTGATGCTTAAAGTTAGTTAGGGAGATATAAGTCTCCAACTTCAGTGATTTTTGCAATTCGTTCCAGCTATTGGCAGCAGAGAACTGGAAGGAAAAGCGGCCAAAGGAGGTGTTGGCTTTGGGGAGGACCAGTGAAATATACCTGCTGGAGCGTGTGCTATGGGTGGGTGTTGCTATGGTGACCAGTGAGCTGAGATAAGGTGGAGCTTTAACTAGCAAAGACTTATAGATTACCTGGAGCCAGTGGGTTTGGTGATGAGTATAGCGAGGACTAGCCAATGAGAGCATACAGGTTGCAGTGGTGGGTAGTATATGGGGCTTTGGTGACAAAACGGATGGCACTGTGATAGACTGCATCCAGTTTGCTGAGAAGAGCGTTGGAGGCTATTTTGTAAATAGCATCGTCCATGCTTTGTGAATGATACTTTGTGAAATGTTTTATGTTCTAAACAAAATTAAAAAACATGTCAAAATGCTAACGAAATTAGCCCTGGAGCTTTTAATAGTGCTATGAAAGAAAACTAAGTTTGGATATTTGTATTACATACTTGAATAATTTATTGCTAGAATTAAACAATCAAGGCCTTTAAATACTTGGACAGTAATTGTAAAAATGAAATGCCTTTTATGGTGTCTAAAGGAGTTAAATCCAGTTAGTTGCATTTAAGGAACAACATTTTGAAAAAAGCTGAGAAAAGCTTGTTCTTTTACATGGTGAGATAGCTAATACTTTGATCTATTAAAATATGTCAAATGTTAATATTATGGGGTGTTCATCCATAAAATTATTATTTCATTCTATGTTTATGAAAATAAACTGCACCAGAAAAACCGTAGGTCTCTACCATATATAGCTCAAAAGTTTTACTACTTCATCAGTGAATTTAGCATGATTAAAGTGTAAAGAATGTTATTACGAACCTCCTGTTCCGACGATGGGAGGACGACGGTCCAATGTCAGAATGGTTCAGATAATAACTACAGAACAAAGCCAACATCAGCGTGAGCTTTGGTTGCGAATGGTATGAACTTTGAACTCTTATTCACGACAGAAGTGATACCTCCTAGGCGTTGTGTTAGCAACAGCAGCTGCAAACGCAGGTTAGGAAGGAACAGACAGAGTATTATAATCATATAAGAGCAATGTCAACTCACCAACATTATGACTTTCCCAAAGTGGATCCTCGGTTTTGCCTACCACCCAGGACAATGGATCGGATCCCAGCCGGCGAACCAAAACAACGACTTAGTAAAGGGGGCAGAGGAAGCGGTCTTCTGGGCAGGTTCTGGAGACGGGCACATCGCACACCGCTCCCGAGCATACTACTCGCCAATGTTCAGTCACTTGACAACAAGGTAGATGAAAGCCGAGCAAGGGGAGCAAATCCAGAGAGACATAAGAGACTAACGTTCTTTGTTTCACGGAAACATGGCTCACTCGAGACACGCTATCGGAGTTGGTACAGCCAGCTGGTTTCTTCACGCATCGCGCCGACAGAAACAAGTATATTTCTGGTAAGGAGAAGGGCGGGGGGGGGGGGTATGCCTTATGATTAACGAGACGTGGTGTGATCATAACAACATACAGGAACTCAAGTCCTTCTGTTCACCTGACTTAGAATTCCTCACAATCAAATGCCGCCCGCATCTACCAAGAGAATTCTCTTTGATTATAATCACAGCCGCATATATTCCCCTCCAAGCAGACACATTGATGGCCCTGAACAAACGTCATTTGACTCTATGTAAACTGGAAACCACATATTCCGAGGCTGCATTCATTGTAGCTGGGGATTTTAACAAGGCTAATCTGAAAACAAGACTCCCTTAATTCTATCAGCCTATTGATTGTACTACCAGGACCGGTAAAACCCTGGATCATTGTTGTTCTAACTTCCGCAACGCATATAAGGCCCTCCCCCGCCCTCCTTTCGGAAAAGCTGACCACGACTCCATTTTGTTGCTCCCTGCCTATAGACAGAAACTAAAAACAGGAAGCTCCCGCGCTCAGGTCTGTTAAACACTGGTCCGACCAATCTGATTCAACACTTCAAGATTGCTTCGATCACGTGGACTGGGAAATGTTCCATATTGCGTCAAACAACAACATTGATGAATACTCTGATTCTGTGAGCGAGTTTATTAGCAAGTGCATCGGTGATTTTGTACCCACAGCGTTTATTAAAACATTCCCCAACCAGAAACCATGGATTGATTGCAGCATTCGCACCAAACTGATAGCGCAAACCACTGCTTTTAATCAGGGCAAGGTGACCGGAAACATGACCGAATACAAACAGTGTGTCTATTCCCTCCGCAAGGCAATCAAACAAGCTAAGCGTCAGTATAGAGACAAAGTAGAGTCGCAATTCAATGGCTCAGATATGAGAGGTACAGTGGAGCAAATTGGAGCCACCAATTGTGTAAATTCTCCCACTTAAAAAGATGAGAGAGGCCTGTAATTTTATCATTGGTACACTTCAACGATGACAGACAAAATTAGGAAAAAAATCCAGAAAATCACATTGTAGGATTTTTAATGAATTTATTTGCAAATTATGGTAGAAAATAAGTATTTGATCAATAACAAAAGTTTATCTCAATACTTTGTTATATACCCTTTGTTGGCAATGACAGAGGTCAAATGTCAAGTCTTCACAAGGTTTTCACACACTGTTGCTGGTATTTTGGCCCCTTCCTCCATGCAGATCTCCTCTAGAGCAGTGATGTTTTGGGGCTGTTGATGGGCAACACGGACTTTCAACTCCCTCCAAAGACTTTCTATGGGGTTGAGATCTGGAGACTGGCTAGGCCACTCCAGGAACTTGAAATGCTTCTTACGAAGCCACTCCTTCATTGCCCGGGCGGTGTGTTTTGGATCATTGTCATGCTGAAAGACCCAGCCACGTTTCATCTTCAATGCCCTTGCTGATGGAAGGAGGTTTTCACTCAAAATCTCACGATACATGGCCCCATTAATTCTTTCCTTTACACGGATCAGTCGTCCTAGTCCCTTTGCAGAAAAACAGCCCCAAAGCATGATGTTTCCACCCCCATGCTTCACAGTAGGTATGGTGTTCTTTGGATGCAACTCAGCATTCTTTGTCCACCAAACACAACGAGTTGAGTTTTTACCAAAAAGTTATATTTTGGTTTCATCTGACCATATGACATTCTCCCAATCTTCTTATGGATCATCCAAATGCTCTCTATCAAACTTCAGACGGGCCTGGACATGTACTGGCTTAAGCAGGGGGCCACGTCTGGCACTGCAGGATTTGAGTCCCTGGCGGCGTAGTGTGTTACTGATGGTAGGCTTTGTTACTTTGGTCCCAGCTCTCTGCAGGTCATTCACTAGGTGTGGTTCTGGGATTTTTTGCTCACCGTTCTTGTGATAATTTTGACCCCATGGGGTGAGATCTTGCGTGGAGCCCCAGATGGAGGGAGATTATCAGTGGTCTTGTATGTCTTCCATTTCCTAATAATTGCTCCCACAGTTGATTTCTTCAAACCAAGCTGCTTACCTACTGCAGATTCAGTCTTCCCAGCCTGGTGCAGGTCTACAATTTTGTTTCTGGTGTCCTTTGACAGCTCTTTGGTCTTGGCCGTAGTGGAGTTTGGAGTGTGACTGTTTGAGGTTGTGGACAGGTATCTTTTATACTGATAACAAGTTCAAACAGGTGCCATTAATACAGGTAATGAGTGGAGGACAGAGGAGCCTCTTAAAGAAGAAGTTATAGGTCTGTGAGAGCCAGACATCTTGCTCTTTTGTAGGTGACAAAATACTTATTTTCCACCATAATTTGCAAATAAATTCATTAAAAATCCTACAATGAGATTTTCTGGATTATTTTTCTAATTTTGTCTGTCATAGTTGAAGTGTACCTACGATGAAAATTACAGGCCTCTCATCATTTTAAGTGGGAGAACTTGCACAATTGGTGGCTGACTAAATACTTTTTTGCCCCACTGTATGTGGCAGGGTCTACAGTCAATCACGGTTTACAAAAAGAAAACCAGCCCCGTCGTGGACCAGAACGTCTTGCTCCCAGACAGACTAAATAACTTCTTTGCTCGCTTTGAGGACAATACAGTGCCACTGACACGGCCCGCTACCAAAACCTGCACAATCTCCTTCACTGCAGCTGACGTTAGTAAAACATTTAAACGTGTTAACCCTTGCAAGGCTGCAGGCCCAGACGGCATCCCCACCCACGTCCTCAGGGCATGCGCAGACCAGCTGGGTGGTGTGTTTACGGACATATTCAATCAATCCTTTTCCCAGTCTGCTGTTCTCACTTGCTTCAAGAGGGCCACCATTGTTTCTGTTCCCAAGAAAGCGAAGGTAACTGAGCTAAACGACTACACTCACTTCCACCATCATGAAGTGCTTTGATCACCTCCACCCTACCTGACACCCTAGACCCACTCCAATTTGCTTACCGCCCCAACAGGTCCACAGACGATGCAATCGCAACCACACTGCCTAACCCATCTGGACAAGAGGAATACCTATGTGAGAATGCTGTTCATCAACTACAGCTCAGCATTTAACACCATAGTACCCTCCAAACTCGTCATCAAGCTCGAGACCCTGGGTCTCGACCCCGCCCTGAGCAACTGGGTACTGGACTTCCTGACGGGCCGCCCCCAGGTGGTGAGGGTAGGTAACAACATCTCCACCCCGCTGATCAACACTGGGGCCCCACAAGGGTGCGTTCTGAGCCCTCTCCTGTACTCCCGGGTTCCCCCACAACTTTTACAGATGGACAATCGAGAGCATCCTGTCGGGCTGTATCACCGCCTGGTACGGCAACTGTTCTGCCCACAACCGTAAGGCTCTCCAGAGGGTAGTGAGGTCTGCACAACGCATCACTGGGAGCAAACTACCTGCCCTCCAGTACACCTACACCACCCGATGTCACAGGAAGGCCATAAAGATCATCAAGGACAACAACCACCCGAGCCACTGCCTGTTCACCCTGCTATCATTCAGAAGGCGAGGTCAGTACAGGTGCATCAAAGCACTTTAATAAAATAATGTGGGACCTTTTCTTTAATGCAGAACTTACTCAGAAACATGCATTATGTCCCTGTTGTCAACTTCTGTCTGCAATTGCATTAAAGGTTTTTGAATGATTTAAAGAGTCATAATGCTAATTTCACCAATGAGTCAATGATTGACAAGGAACAAGGAAATTAACCCCAACACCTGCACAGAGCCCCAAACTCAACCCAATCGAACACCTTTGGGATGAATTTGAATTCTGACTGCGAGCCAGGCCTAAACGCTCACCATCAGTGCCTGACCTCACCAATGCTCATGGTGGAATGGAAGCAAGTCTCTGCAGCAATGTTCCAACATCTAGTGGAAAGTCTTCCCAGAAGAGTGGAGGCCGTTATAGCAGCAAAAAGGGGGACCAACTCAATATTAATGGCCATAATTTTAGAATGAGAAGTTTGATGAGAAGGTGTCCACATACTTTTGGTCATGTGTATATAAACAAGTTCCTTGAATTTTCTTTAGCGGGTGCCTTTTCATTATAGGATAGACACAATCAAAGCAGTGATTGAGCATGTAGTAAAGAAAAACTTGTCATTGACCTTGGGGCAACGGGGGGAGAGGGGATACAAAATGAAATCATATAACGCATTTACACCATTTATAAAATGGTTAGATATATATAATTAATACAGACGAGCTAGAAAATAAGTGAAAATTGACAAATTATCCAATGGATTAGAATAATTCTGGTAAAAAAAAAGTGTAGGTACAAAAACACAAGTTTGCAACCACTGTTTTAATTTGTACAATGGGCTCAGGCAGCTAAGTGGTTGCAAGGCTGTTTAGCTCCACTCAGTTGTAAAGAGGAATAACTTCTCAGGTATTTCTGATTAATAACCAATGCAGTGCTTCGAACATTCAAATAAAACCCAGCCATGAAATATAACAGGCTAAAAATAAATTGCACGTATTGGACATGTTCTAGTACATATGTGACACCTTAGAGTAAAATCAGTGCACTCTGTGTGTCTAGGTCATTAGACGGCATTAGACATGCACCTGTCTTGGGAGTGGGCATGTCTGTTTATTTTTGTACCATTGCTATGGCTCTAATGTTTCTATGCCCTAAAATGAAACCAAACTAAAATTTGTGCAAGGCAAAAAGATAATGCTGGCTAAATGCCAGAGGGGATGAATCATTAACATAAAGAGGAGTTATTTGTGTGACATAAGGATGAAAACCTGTGTGTGCCAAGGCTGGAAAGGGAGTTACTTCATGAACCAGCTCGGCTCAGGCTCCGGTATTTGAGAAATATTATTGACTGAATATTTCCACGACACATGTCATCTCATAAGAAAAGACAACGCATTGTGTTAGGGAATAATCAGAATTGGTGGGTAACATATGTAAGATGTTTTATATTCATCATATGTTTATAAGTTACTTCTCATCAGAATGGTATTTTTGTATAATACTGTGGCGAGGTTGCAGTTATCTGTTCTATGTCAAGACTAAGTTGCATGGGCCGCAGAGAGGGGAGAGGTCAAAGTGTCATCATGTGTAAACATATCTTTTGCTCCATTATGTGTGTGCCAGTCACACCCTACTTTTCTCATCGGGGAAAAGGAGGATGGCAGTGTCTGGAATCATTCTCATGCTCCCTTTTATCTTAACCTATAGCCTCACTCTCCTCTCCGTGAGCTTGTCCAGGATTGGTTGTATCTAAATGACAATTTGATATATGCCTGTTGATATGGAGGATTGGTTTATGGTTCTGAGTTTGAGAAAGGAGACAAAACTGAACGATAATTTATAGCCAACTCTGTCTTCTTTGGGGATACTCCTCTCTGAAATAAAGTCTTTCTTTGTGTAAGTTCATGGGACCTGTGGATTGTCATGTCGTCTAGGGGGGGTGGATCTTCGCTATAAAGGATCCCATTTGCCATTGTGTGGGGGCTCTCAACTTTTGAGTAGAGATACTGAACTGTTGAGAGTCACAGAAAATGCTATAGAGCTCATATAATTAAAGATGGAATTTGATAACTAATCTGACTTGTGTGTGTGGTTTGCTCCCATGATTTGGTAAATAGAGGAAATTTCCACGACAATTGACACAGATTTTCACGAATGTCTCACTTCGGATTTCCAACTTTATCATACTATGGCTAAAATGACAACCTTTTGAAATATTTCGATGTACTACAACATGGGTAAACTCTGGCCATTGTCTTTCAGATCGAAAAAGTGTATTTCTGCTGGTGTGGGCGTATAAGTCACCATATAAACAGCCTCTCAACATAGATTGATCGTGGTTATAGCCAAAGAAAGCCAATGATCTGGAGATGAAAATGACCAGGGTATCAAGTTCATTTTGATTGGTCCAGTGTGGAAACGCCTCCAAATGTTACCACGTTCAAATGCCGAAAATGATAGCGACAGTCAGTCTAAACTTGCATGGTCACAAAAACAAAAAAAAAACTTCTTATTTCATCATCACTGCTAAGTAAGGTTATAATATTGTAGAGAATAATGTAATGAATAATTGTATGTGATTTATGACATGGGGCAAAGAAAACTAGGTTGACATTAATTTAGTAGCACACTCTTAAATTGACCAGTTTTCCTCTGCATTCTAGCGAGTGAATGCCCTTTGATGTACTGTATATAATTTGTACAATAAACATTCTCTAAATACATGGGCATGGCATCTTACATGACATGGGGCGGCAGGGTAGCCTAGTGGTTAAAGCGTTGGACTAGTAACCAGAAGGTTGCGAGTTCAAACCCCCGAGCTGACAAGGTACAAATCTGTCGCTTTGCCCCTGAACAGGCAGTTAGTTAACCCACTGTTCCCAGGCCGTCATTGAAAATAAGAATGTGTTCTTAACTGACCTGCCTGGTTAAATAAAATTAAAATAAACATTAGTACAGGTATCTTTTCATGGACAGAATTACTTTTCTAACTCTATGGGATCACATTTACAACTGGTGTGAGGCTCATTAAAGTTGATACTGTATCCTTTCAAGGCCTGCATTGTGAAAAACAAGTATTCATCATATTTATAAAAATGTACATAAAATGGATCGATTTTTGATAACTGAACAATGGATTCTGCAACACAGACAATATAACAGGATAAAAACTTACCAGTTTAACGTATGGCTTCATTTCCCAAGCTTGCATGTTTGTGTTATCAATAATGACAGGAGAACAGCGTTTACACATAACTTCTTTGGCTGAAAGAATACAAAGCATTGATGTAAAGCTATTAATCCATACATCTTTTTTACATGTTTACAAAACAAACACTATATCCAATTAAACAATACATCATATTAATACCAATGATGGTGGCCTGGCAGTTCTAACATGAATGCCTCAGTTTCCAACATGCGTCTTCAGTATCGGCATAGGTTTGAATCAGGCCTACTACCCTTTAACACAATTTCTATCTTTCCCACTGTCATTCTCTCTTGCTGGGTGTTCAATAAAATCAGAATATAGCTTAAAAACACATTTTAAAACTATAGCAACGATGGACTTTTGTAAAGACACTGCTATGAGCCAACCTCTGTTCTGGTTCCTATAGTGTGCGGCCCCAAGCAGACTGGGGTCGTAGGGGTAGCCTTCCTCCAGGGAAAAGTAGTCATCTGTACTCAGCCCACTGGAGCCTGTCGACAGCAGTTCCCTAGAGTAACACACATGCAATGGCTCAAAACAAATGCTTTAAAAAAAAAAGAGAAATACATTCAAACATGAGTAGAGTCTCTGATTAATTATATGACTTGCTATTTTATCAAATCGATAACCTAACGTTTAATTGATTACGTGATTGAATTAAACCATGCAACAAGTAAACCATTAATAACCTGGGGCACCACGGAAGCATTCATTTATATAGAGCGGTTATCTCCTGAATCCACTCTTGAAGATATTTTATATCAATATTAATCGTCACCTCGATCGGTCTCATTCTGATTGTCGTAAATAAAATAAAATCAAATTTTATTTGTAAGTACTCGGTTATCTGCACAAACCCTAGCTAACAAGTTGAATCAGCAATACACAAATTAGCTTAATTATTTATTTACTAAATAAATCACATACACGATAGATTATACATTGATTACTAATCATGTCATTACAAGCACCTAGTGGGCTAACCTGATATGACGGCTGGTTACACAAAGGAAGGGGGTTGGGTTTGAATGAAAGAGCGGGAAGACTGAGGGACAAAGGGATTGGGTCTATCGGACATTGAGAAGCTATGCTACCATAAATACAGAATCTTATGCATTCTAATAACCGCCCATTCGGAAAAGGAAAATGCAAGATATAAATTTACACTGAGCTGCGCTTCCATAGTTAGAAGACTGGTTTACCCAGCAGAGATCGCCGTTGTCCTTTGAAGAATATTTCTGGTCGTAGTGTTGTAGAGCGGATACGTTGTAGTACCCTGTCATTCTTCTGAGATTTTTTGTCCTTTCCTAGGCCACGTACGTTTACAGCTGCAGCTGATAACTCGACATCTTGGACATATCACTTCTTTCGTGAAAAATTGTTCAAAGTTCATACCAAGCTGCCATAAATCAGCTCGTGCTGAATTCTGGCTGGTCTAGACGAAATTCACCATTCCATCACCTCCACGTTGAAATTAGCCCTTTTAAAACGTGCGGACACCAGTCCTCAGGTCATCATGAACTAAGTTTGGCATCCGTCAACGGGCTTTTGTACTGGGGGAGAGAAGGGAGTGTTTCATAGTTCTCAAGCAATGTCGGTTCACTTGGGTGTGGCCACTGAGTAGACCAACATTTTACAATGAAACATTTATCTTATTTAGGAGGCTAAAATTACATTTAATCTTTTCACATAGTTTCATATTTAAACATTGAAATTGCACAACAATTCCATGTGAATCTGACTTTCCAAGATACAATTTACAGTGCCTTGTGAAAGTATTCGGCCCCCTTGAACTTTGCGACCTTTTGCCACATTTCAGGCTTCAAACATAAAGATATAAAACTGTATTTTTTTGTGAAGAATCAACAACAAGTGGGACACAATCATGAAGTGGAATGACATTTATTGGATATTTCAAACTTTTTTAACAAATCCAAAACTGAAAAATTGGGCGTGCAAAATTATTCAGCCCCCTTAAGTTAATACTTTGTAGTGCCACCTTTTGCTGCGATTACAGCTGTAAGTCGCTTGGGGTATGTCTCTATCAGTTTTGCACATCGAGAGACTGAAAGTTTTTCCCATTACTCCTTGCAAAACAGCTCAAGCTCAGTGAGATTGGATTGGAGAGCATTTGTGAACAGCAGTTTTCAGTTCTTTCCACAGATTCTCAATTGGATTCAGGTCTGGACTTTGACTTGGCCATTCTAACACCTGGATATGTTTATTTTTGAACCATTCCATTGTAGATTTTGCTTTATGTTTTGGATCATTGTCTTGTTGGAAGACAAATCTCCGTCCCAGTCTCAGGTCTTTTGCAGACTCCATCAGGTTTTCTTCCAGAATGGTCCTGTATTTGGCTCCATCCATCTTCCCATCAATTTTAACCATCTTCCCTGTCCCTGCTGAAGAAAAGCAGGCACAAACCATGATGCTGCCACCACCATGTATGACAGTGGGTATGGTGTGTTCAGGGTGATGAGCTGTGTTGCTTTTACGCCAAACATAACGTTTTGCATTGTTGCCAAAAAGTTCAATTTTGGTTTCATCTGACCAGAGCACCTTCTTCCACATGTTTGGTGTGTCTCCCAGGTGGCTTGTGGCAAACTTTAAACGACACTTTTTATGGATATCTTTAAGAAATGGCTTTCTTCTTGCCACTCTTCCATAAAGGCCAGATTTGTGCAATATACGACTGATTGTTGTCCTATGGACAGAGTCTCCCACCTCAGCTGTAGATCTCTGCAGTTCATCCAGAGTGATCATGGGCCTCTTGGCTGCATCTCTGATCAGTCTTCTCCTTGTATGAGCTGAAAGTTTAGAGGGACGGCCAGGTCTTGGTAGATTTGCAGTGGTCTGATACTCCTTCCATTTCAATATTGTCGCTTGCACAGTGCTCCTTGGGATGTTTAAAGCTTGGGAAATCTTTTTGTATCCAAATCCGGCTTTAAGCTTTTAACTTCTTCACAACAGTATCTCGGACCTGCCTGGTGTGTTCCTTGTTCTTCATGATGCTCTCTGCGCTTTTAACGGACCTCTGAGACTATCACAGTGCAGGTGCATTAATACAGAGACTTGATTGTATTTATCATCATTAGTCATTTAGGTCAACATTGGATCATTCAGAGATCCTCACTGAACTTCTGGAGAGAGTTTGCTGCACTGAAAGTAAAGGGGCTGAATAATTTTGCACGCCCAATTTCAGTTTTTGATTTGTTAAAAAAGTTTGAAATATCCAATAAATGTCGTTCCACTTCATGATTGTGTCCCACTTGTTGTTGATTCTTCACAAAAAAATAGTTTTATATCTTTGTTTGAAGCCTGAAATGTGGCAAAAGGTCGCAAAGTTCAAGGGGGCCGAATACTTTCGCAAGGCACTGTATGTCGCCCTATCATCAGATATAATGTCCCAGACACCAACTGAACTGATATCATATTCTTTATGCACCAACGGGGGGGGGGTCATAAACCTCACCCAAAAGGTCAACGTAGTTTTTGTTGTCATTTTGATGCTTGACAAATAGAGAATCACAATTTCAACCAATTACAACAGTTTTATAACTGATTATTGAACGGACTAGATATACTTTTTCTAAAACCTGTTACCCGACAATGTTTCCCTGATAAAAACCCACCCGGACAGTGTTGATTTCCCAGATCCCGGGGCTCCCCTCATCAGAATGAGAACCAGAGAAGGATCATAGTCATATGTTGTATCTTCTGGTGGTTGGTGCTGATCCTCTGTCAAACCTCTGCTGCCATTGAGAAGAACCTTGCTGGTCATTACCCTGCTGTTCATACTCATCACTCCAACCATAGCCCCCTCTCTCTTTTAGAGTGCTGTGGGGGGAAAACCATGGTCATCCAAGTCTGGAGAGTTCCTGTACCCATCAGGGACAGGGAACTTGTGGAAATGTAGGACCTGCTGGGAGCCCTCTCTTTGGGGGTGTTACTGGTGGTTAGCGGGAGGCAGGGGTTTGAAGGTGGTGGCGGGAGGTGGTGTGGAAGTCTGTGGAACCTGGGGTATGGCTGAGTGTGGAAAGGTGGGGGAGGTTGCCAGTGATTGTGATCGGAGTTAGGACCATAGCTGGTCCCCCAAGGCATCAGTCTCCTGGGCTGGAATAGCTCGTTGTCATACCAGTGTGGGCAAGGCTCGTTATTACAGTTGGTCGGTTATGGTAATAAAAATTGTAAACCTCCACAAGTCTGGTTCATCCCTGGGAGAAATTCCCAAAAGCCAGAAGGTAGCACGTTCATCTGTACAAACAATAGTATGCTATTGGGACCACACAGCCATTATACCACTCAGGAAGGACGTACTTTGTTGCGAAAAGTGCAAATCAATCCCAGAACAACAGCAAAAGACCTTGTGAAGATGCTGGAGGAAACAGGTACAAAAGTATCTATAACCACAGTAAAACGAGTCCTATATCGACATAACCTGAAAGGCCGCTCAGCAAGGAAGAAGCCACTGCTTCAAAATCGGCATTAAAAAAAGCCAGACTACGGTTTGAAACTGCACATGGGGAAAAATATTGTACTTTTTGGAGAAACATCCTCTGGTCTGATGAAACAAAAATAGAACTGTTTGGCCATAATGATCATTGTTATGTTTGGAGGAAAAAGGGGAAGGCTTGCAAGCCGAAGAACACCATTCCAACTGTGAAGCACAGGGGTGGCAGCATCATGTTGTGGAGGTGCTTTGCTGAAGGAGGGCCTGATGCACTTAACAAAATAGATCATGAGGAAAATTGTGGATATTGAAGCAACATCAGTCAAGAAATTAAAGCTTGGTCGCAAATGGGTCTTTCAAATGGACAATGATCCCAAGCATACTTCCAAAGTTGTGGCAAAATGGCTTAAGGACAACAAAGTCAAGGTATTGGAGTGGTCATCACAAAGCCCTGAATCCTATAGAAAATGTGTTGGCAGAACTGAAAAAGCCTGTGCGAGCAAGGAGGCCTACAAACCTGACTCAGTTACACCAGCTCTGTCAAGAGGAATGGGCCAAAATTCACCCAACATATTGTGGGAAGCTTGTGGAAGGCTACCCGAAACATTTGACCCAAGTTTAAATTATTTAAGGCAATGCTACCTAATACTAATTGAGTGTATGTAAACTTCTGACCCACTGGGAATGTGATGAAAGAAATAAAAGCTGAAATAAATCACTCTATACCATTATTTCACATTCTTAAAATAACAGTGGTGATCCTAACTGACAGAGAATTTTTACTAGGATTAAATGTCAGGAATTGTGAAAAACTGAGTTTAAATGTATTTGGCTAAGGTGTACGTAAACTTCCGACTTCAACTGTACAGGTCCAATGAAGGCAGCGCTGCTGGTAACCAGCTTTTTGATAACTGGCTCTGCCCTTTATGCCGGGACCTGTCTGTTGCAGAGGCTCCATTTTTTCCAGTGAGAGAAGTTTCAGACTTGTCTCACGGAAATGCCATCGAGAAGTTGGGGTAAATCCTTTGAATCAGCATGCTACGAAGGAAAAAAAATCCCTCTACTACATATTGTAGTTCATGGGTTTGATTAGCAATACATAGCAAATACTTGCCAAGCAAGTTAGCTTGTTAATTAAAGCTGAAATCAGTGCCAGAAAGTTACGATATTTTTTAAAGAAACATTATTTCTGCACTTCATTGACAAGCATCAAGCTTTAACTATAGCTAGTTTCAAAGAATGGCTGAGGTTAGTTAACTAGACAAAACGACATGAGAAAACATATTTATATTAGTTAAAGCAATTCAAAATATACAATCTAGATGAAACTAAGAGCATACAGCTACAAGAGTATAGATACAAACATTAGCAAGCTAGCCAATGTTAAGTCTTGCAAAGTTACTGCGTTGCAAGATTTTGATAACTGATAAAATAGCCATAGGCAGCTGCCAGAATTGTGCTAATATATTAGCTACTTACCATAAAGTGATGAAGTATTACATGTTACATTTTCATGATTTTAAATTAGCTAGGTAACATTTTTTTAATGGAAATTATGATAAAGACCGACTGTTTGTGAAAAAAATGGAGGCAGATTCACAGCAACATCACCACCTGCTGTTGCTGTTTAAGTGTTTGACCACATCAGTAAAATCCTGTTCATAAATTACACAAAATACTCATATTACCAATACATTAGAACATTTATTGTGAACATGCAGATGTGAGCACAAACGGTCATAAACACAAAGATGTAAATGTTACAGTATTTTTTCATTTATATTATACAGTTCGTGACGGTTCTTCTAATGCCATTTCACTAAACTATTTCAGGAGTTCTCCAAGACAACCCCTTTTCTGTCCGATGCATTTTGTTGGGCTCCTTGTTGGCATCAATACCTTGGCCCAAAAAGGCAAGATGGTCCAAATCCTAACTTGATTCAGCCTGATGATACAAACAACTCCATATGATAATTTTCCAACATTTGCTAGTGTTAACATTCACCTGGCTCCAATCATGTCATGGTTAGCCTCTAAACCCCCCCCCCCTCCCGTAGCTTACAAAAGGCACTACATCTTTCCAGGTGGATTCCCAACACACAAATTCAACATGTGGGCTTGGAGAAGCTGACCAGCTTTGTGCTGATGTTTTCTGAAACCTTTAAAATAACAGTCCAATACATTCTCTGTCACGTGTCTCTCTCTATGCCATCGTGTAAGGCCTGAGTGTCAATCATGACCAGCTCTTCATCCTCCACCCACTCATCCTCTAGGGGCAGGTGGACATGCTGTGGAGTGGGGGCCAGAGGTGTCTTTAGGATCCGGTGGGTCTCAGCCCTGCGAGGGGTGTTGAAGGTCTTGTTGACGCACGGCGAGGGTGATGTCATGGTGCCCAAGGGGCAGAGTGGAGGGGGAGAGGGGATGCGACACAGGTAGTCCAGGCCCCTCTTTCTTTTCAAGCTCTTGGGGTCTTTGTTGTCCCCCCCTGAGAAGAAGGCGGGTGGAGGGGGGACGACGCTGTTCAGAGGGGTGAAGGGGCCAACGCTTCGAACTGACTGCTGGGATGTCATCTGGAAGACAAACACACACTAAAGGTTCGTACAGAGTGGTAAGTCAAATTCAAGGACTGAAGTACTTTTTCAAGCACTAATATTTATTTTCAAAGACCATCAATTTGTAATAGTTAGTACTATGCAATTGTTTCTCGTTGCTGCCAGTAGATCGACAACCTCATGGAAAAAAATTATAACGATTCATCACTACCTTACAAGTTCTACTCAATAATATGTTGTTTCACTACATATACATGAGTGTTAAACCAGTACTGATGATTTTGGGAGATGCCTACTGATGAACACACATTTACATTACTCCCGAGAGGCGCAGCAGTCTTAGACACTGCATCTCAGTGCTAGAGGCGTCACTACAGACCATGGTTCGATTCCAGGCTGTATCACAACCAGCCGTGATTGGGAGTCCCATTACAGCTGAATTACTTTTTGAATCTCCTACTTAATAGCTACGAAAAAGCACCTAGCTTCCGAGTGGCAGCTTTAGTGTCGCCGGCGGGAGAAGGGTGGGTGGGCTGTGTGAGGAAAACGGCATGTGAACAGTCACCAGAACCCGCTTGATATATGAATGAGGCGATTGGCAAAAAAATCTCAGGAGGTTGTTTTTGAGAAAGTCACAATTTGTCTTCCCCCCTTCATGTGACTCTTCAGGGCCGATTCACCCATGCTCACAAAACAAAAATATAAGACACAACATGTAAAGTGTTGGTCCCATGTTTCAAGAGCTGAAATGAAAGATCCCAGACATACCCATAAAAAGGCAGGATTAAATGTACCCAGCATTTTAGCTATCGATGTGACATTTGGCGGCACCTAATCAGTCAGTTCTGTACCTTCCTGGCTGAGTGGCAGTGTGGGTAGAATGAGCGAGCTCGCCTGGCAACGACAGCACGAAACACGAGGAAATAATACTCTGTAGTCTGCCCAGAAATTAATTCGCAAGACCAATACATTCTTAATTTAAAAAAAAGGTCTGTTCTCTCATTTGAATTCAAGTACTTTTCATTTACCAACTTGAGAAAATGTCTGATTTTCAGAGTGCCAAATTCCAGTACCTCAAGCACCTTCTGCGAACCCTGACACACATTCTTTGTTAATTGAATGTACAATGTGTAGATGTAACTTGATGTGTAGTGGTGAATAACATTGATACAGACTTGTGTTGTGTACATAGGAATGTACATTATTATTTATTTTATTATCAACTGTCATTCCACCTTGACCAGAATAGTTGTCTGATTGGGAAACCAACAAAAACTCACAGTAGTCCTTGAATCTGGTTTCACATCTGCTTTCCATGGCAGCGGAGGAAGACACTGGACAGACACCTGGACTAATTTAGATAACCTCTCCTCTGCAGTCCTGAAGAAGTGTTCCTGGCCCTGCTCAAACCACACACAATAAATTCAAACATCAGTTTGTTGCAAATATCCTCAAATCAGTGGCAGTGAGGAAGACAAATCTTGACCTCACAGGAATAACGTGTCCAATTTCCCTATATAATAGCTTTTCTGTCTATCACACTTCAGGTTTGATTGTGATGTTTCGAAACCTTCAAATGCCCTCAATCCCTAGCTACCTGGACAAGGGTCCTGAGTTGAGCAGCAGCCTCCTGTAGATGTGGCTCCTTAGGGTTGGTGGAAAACGAGACTAGATCTCCAGCGTATAGGCCAGGGATGGCGCTGTGGATGGGGGTGGGGGAGGAGGGATGGGCTCTGAGCTGAAGGTTACTGAGGGCCACCAGAGCCAGAGGCTTGACCACCTCCTCCAAGCCCTGCTGGACCAGACTGCTGCAGCAGCGCACCTTGACAAAGTCCAGCCAGCCATCCACTAGATACACCACTGGAGAGTGACCTGCAGGCAACAGCATGTCAACAGAGTTGGTCAAATCCATCTGTTCACTCTTGTTCTTGATATACCATTGCCATATATGTTGTTGGTTATGTATTTGTCCAAGACCTGTGATCACATTTTGAAGTAAGTATTTAGACAAAATATCTTTGAAAATACAAGTAGTTGAACACTAGAATGTATTTGGGAAAAAAACATGTGGAAAGTATTGGCATGTATTTACAACTAATTATAGTCAATCACCACCTTCCGGAGACACCTGAAACCCCACCTCTTCAAGGAATACCTAGGATAGGATAAGTAATCCTTCTCACCCCCCCCCCCCCCCTTAATGATTTAGATGCACTATTGTAAAGTGGCTGTTCCACTGGATGTCAGAAGGTGAATTCACCAATTTGTAAGTCGCTCTGGATAAGAGCGTCTGCTAAATGACTTAAATGTAATGTTATATTCGAACATCTAAAAGAAAAATGCTCACCCAAAAGTACTTAAATGCCAAGTGCAGTCAAAAATGTGATTTTCCTGTGTTTTACATATTTCCATACTACAAGGTTGGAATAATAATAATAAATGACTATGCCTTTTTAGAATAAGAGCGGTTTGAAAAGGCCACCTGAAATTTTAGCCTGTCTTGGTGGGATGGAGTTTTGTATGCTTTCACATGCTGTTGTGCAAATGGAACAGACAACAGGTGGAAATTATAGGCAATTAGCAAGACACCCCCAATAAAAGGAGTGGTTCTGCAGGTGGTGACCACAGTCCACTTCTCAGTTCCTATGCTTCCTGGCTGATGTTTTGGTCACTTTTGAATGCTGGCAGTGCTTTCACTCTAGTGGTAGCATGAGACGGAGTCTACAACCCACACAACAGCATGTGAAATGTATTGTCAATCAGTGTTGCTTCCTAAGTGGACAGTTTGATTTCACAGTGATTGACTTGGAGTTACATTGTGTTGTTTAAGTGTCCCCTTTATTTTTTATAAAAGCTGCATTAGGATCTTTAAATATGCATGTATTTAAATCCAGGTCTGATTTGTCCTACTGTTATATTTTGTCTGCCCTTTGGGGGATGAATCAAATAAATTAAACTGAATAACCCAGTTGAGAACTGAACTCTTTACAGACCAAACAGGGTCCTGTCCATCAGGCACCAAAAATAAGAAAACTGACTTAAACAGGGAGGGACATTTAGAGACGCTAATTTGTCACAAAACATTTCAGTTGTGTGCCCTGATGAACAACCCACCTTGTCTGTCTGTGATGGAGATGACGTAGCCTACCAGATCCACCTCTCCACAGAGCGGCTTTAAGTCCCGGTTCAGGAGAACGCGAAAGCCGACCGCCTCTCGGGCTTGGAAAATCTCAGACAACCACCCTGCAGAAGCCTGGGTGACGGAGAAAATGACACGAGACAACCAATTCCAAATCAATCCCTAAAACCCTTGCCACTAGGCACTTGTGAGGACCAAATCAGTGTAATACAGTGTCTTCAGAAAGTATTTACACCCCTCAACTTTTTCCACATTTTGTTGTGTTACATACAGAATTCAAAATAGATACATTTTGATTTTTTGGTCCCTGGCCTACACACACACACACACACACGTCAAAGTGGAATTATGTTTTTTTGTTTTCAAATGAAAAGCTGAAATGCCTTGAGTCAGTATTCAACCCCTTTGTTATGGCAAGTCTAAATAATTTCAGGAGTAAACATTTGCTTATCAAGTCACATAAGTTGCATGGACTCACTCACATTTTTGAATGACTGTTAGTATCCCCCACACATACAGTGAATTTCAAAAACACATTCAACCACAAAGACCAGGGAGGTTTTCCAATACCTCAAAGGGTACCTATTGGTAAAAAAAAAGCAACAAAAAAAAAGCATTGAATATCCCTTTTGAGCATGGTGAAGTTCTTAATTACACTTTGGATGGTGCATCAATATACCCAGTCACTACAAAGATGGGCATCCTTCCTAACTCCGTTGCCGGAAGAAACCGCTCAGGGATTTCACCATGAGACCAACTGACTTTAAAACAATTAGAGTTTAATGGCTGTGAGGGGGAAAATTAGGATGGATCTACACAATACTAACCTAATTGACAGAGCGAAAAGGAAGCCTGTATAGAATAGAAATAATCAAAAATTGCATTCTGTTTCCTTTGCCACATTTTTTGCTGCATTACTTTAGTGCCTTGTTGCAATTCACTTTTTGTCCTGAATACAAAAGTGTTATGTTTGGGGCAAATCCAATACAACACATTAGTAAGTAACACACTCCATATTTTCACTCATAGTGGTTGCTGCATCATGTTATGGGTATGCTAGTAATTGTTAAGGACTGAGTAGTTTTTCCAGGATAAAAAAAATCCTTGAGAAAAACCTGGTTCAGCCTGCTTTCCACAAGACACTGGGAGATGAATTCACCTTTCAGCAGAACATTAACCTAAAACTCAAGGCAATATCTACACAGGAGTTGCTTACCAAGAAAACTGAATGTTTGTGAGTGGCCGAGTAAAATTTGCAAGACATCTACAATGTGTTTTGACTTACATCTATGGCAGTGGAACTGCTTTTATGCACAAATATTGATATAACCATATTGTATTTATGCATGAAAATCTGTAGCGAATTGGATTTAAACCTAGCTACTGGTCAACAACCAATGTAACAGAGCCTGACTTTTTTTTTTTTAAGATCAATGGACAAATGTTGCACAATCCATGTGTGGAACACTCTTAGAGACTTAATTCCACCTAGGAACAACAAAATGTAGAAAAAGTCAAAGGTTGTTTATGCTTCTTATATAAAGCAGGCGGACAAGCATCAAGGCATTCAGTTACTGTTTGATTGATTGTTAGATAAGGGCGTCCTCCTAGGCTTTTCACGCATGACTGTCTCGGGTTTACAGATAATGGTGCAACGAACAAAAAAACATCCAGTCAGTGGCAGTCCTGTGTTCAAAAACAGCTTGTTGATGAGAGGTCGAAGGAGAATGGCAAGAATCGTGCAAGTTAACAGGCGGGCCCCAATACAACCGCAGTGTGCAGAAGGGCATATTGGGCTATTGCAGAAGATTACCACACTGGGTTCCACTCCTATCAGCTAAAAACACGAAGAAGCGCCAGTGGGCACACGATCACCAACACTGGACAATTGAGGTGTGGAAAAACGTTGCCTGGTCCGACGAATCCCAGTTCCTGTTGCATCATAGCAACAGCAGAGTCAGGATTTTGCGTAAACAGCACGAGTCCATGGACCCATCCTGCCTGGTACACCCATATTAGATGGGTGTACCTTATAAAATGGTCGGTGAGTGTATACACAAGTGCCTAGGGTATAGTTTAGGGTTGATTTGAGATTGGGAAATAATTCTAGAATTTACATTAGTATTCGCACACTGTCGTTTAAGTTCAGTGTTACCTGTAAATTCTGGAACTGGGTTCTCTTGGTGGCGGTGAGCTGAATGGAGGTATTACCGGCTCGTTTCTTGCCCTCCGACGTGGATAGTTGGTAGGCCCTGTATCGACAGCCCTCCTTCAGCAAGGACTGCAGATCCATGGAGGGGCGCCAGATATTCAACAGGTACACTGCTGGAAGGAGTGTGTTGGTTAGGTGAGGAACCAAGAATTAAACAAGGACGACGCTGGTCTACTACCCCTTCAGGGTCCAGGGTTAAATCCCTGTGTCGACCTTATAACTTTCTCTTTTCCCATATCTGTATCCCTTTTACTTTCTCCTTGGTCTGAATAAAGTTTGAAAAAAAGGCTCCACTACATCCCTGATTGTGCTATATACAAAGATCCATTCACACCATTGCTGCCCGGCTTGGCCCTGTAGTCAGCGACGCTGAGCTTCCAGATGGGGGTCACGTCTCGGTTGTGACAGCTCCTGCCCTCGCCCTCCTGGGTGCTTTCCAGAGCCTGGCGAAACCGCTCCTGCAGTGCCTCTTGCCTCCTCTCACCAACACAACGCCTATAGCTGTTCAACGCCTCCCGTTGCTGCTCACTCAGACGGCCCTAGCACAAAACAATATGAAAGTCAGTAGGTCTACTTAGGACTCAAAAATATAAATTGGGAATTAAAATAACTTAACTGTACACTTGGCATTTTTCCCTGTATAAATAAATGTATGAAATTATTATGTTTTGCTCAACTGTTATGAGGATATATTGACACAGAGAGACCAAAAAGAGTCATGTTTTGTCAACATCAAACACCAGAATCATGGATGGTTGTCTGTCATAATTTGTTTTGTTTTTTACACTTGTTTCGGACATCCATCTAACCAAATCAGTTTGATCAACATTGGTGTGATTGAAATAAAGCATCATATAAAAGTGACTATACATAACTGATTTGATATGGTCAGTCATGTATCCTTAACCATAACTAAGACTCCTTCCTAGTAGCAAGGGCTATGCCCCAAATGGCACCCTATTGTATATTTAGCGCACCACTTTTGATCAGGTCCCATTAGGCTGATGCTTTATTTAAACCCACCAATGTTGATCAAATGGATTTGGACAGGGTGATTATGGTCACCTCCAAATAAACTGGGTCATTCTCCACCGCGTCGTACAGCTCCTCCCCGTCCAGCAGTGTCTCAATGTCTCGACCACGCAGGGTCCGTCTCCGGCCTCTGGGTTTACCGCAAACTGTTGGGT
Source organism: Oncorhynchus masou masou (assembly GCF_036934945.1). Taxonomy (NCBI): domain Eukaryota; kingdom Metazoa; phylum Chordata; class Actinopteri; order Salmoniformes; family Salmonidae; genus Oncorhynchus; species Oncorhynchus masou. The sequence goes on from NC_088237.1 coordinate 3,583,268, forward strand.
GATGTTCAGTAGGCGGAAAAGGTTTTGTGACTGAGTGAAACGGGGAGGCGGCACCTGAACTTACACAGATGTACATCACAAAATGTTTTGCTAGTGTGCCCTGCTGAAAATGACTGGAAGATTAGTAGTTGATGTTATTGGTAGCAGTCAGACTAAATTCCATAAGAATTTGCAATACATAATACATGCAGGAACATGAAAATAATATTGTAAATATATTTGAGATATAGGAACCTGAACAAGTCTATGGACTAAATCAAACTAGAAAATGTAATTGTTAATATGATTGACAGATCTTATCTAACCTCAACAATCCCTGTCAGTAATAATAGACAGGAATAGGGGCACCCTATTCCTTATAGACCCTGATCAAAAGTAGTGCACTGTATAGGGAATAGGTTGCCATTTGAGATGGAACCAGGATTTCCTACCATCCTCCTCCTTCTCAAACTGGGCCTGGATCTTGGCGAACAGTATCTCCATGGCTCTGTGTTTGGCGTTGCCATGACGCCGTGCCTCCCTCTCCTCTGCACGGCCTGCGCGGAACACAAACCCTCCGTCCAACTTCTTCTCCATCCACTGGAGGGACACACACAACCTCTCTGAATAAACCTCTCACCAAGGGCCAGGAGTGTTACCTGGGCCTAAGTTATACATATGTAACACGCCCTCTCAGAGTACATCACTCACAGCTAGGGGTCCAGAGTTTCTCCTGGTTCAGGTTACATGATCTGAGAGAAATTCCGGGCCCTAGCAATAATGCCTTAGGTGATTCATTAAGTGGATGATGTGTGCCTAGCTCTGGTTCAGGTTGTTAGTGCATGTTCCTCCACTAATTGGTAAATGCACACTAACACAATGGACCAGAGCTAACGTGTACAGTGAAACACACCTGGGTAGGGTAGCTCCTCAGCACCACAATGTCCACACAGCCCACGGGGCCTCCGTTGCTGTAGAGGGAGGAGAGGGGGAGGAGGAACGGACTAGGGTTGCTGTAGAACCCCAGCCTGGTGTACCAACGCGCCGCTCTGGTGCTGTTGGCACCAATCTGAAACCACATACATCAGGGTCGTGTTCATTAGGCACAAAACAGAAGAAATAATTCCAAAATGGATTGTAATGCGGAGGTACTATTGGAACTTAACCAATAAGAGACACTTCCAATCAGTTAAATTCATTATCTTACAGCTTCCCCCTGTAGCCTATCAACTGCTTTTGTCCCCGGAGCTTGGTAAGAGCAATTGCAATCAAAATCGCTGCTGAAACAAAACAAAAATGTTTCGCTTAGGTTATGCCCAATCCCAAACTAATCCAAAAGGAGTGTGTAAGGGACAATACTGTTAATGGAAATGCAGGCTAAGGGAGGGTGGGTACAACCCAACTTGTTGCTATACCATTGGGGTCCCTAGTGTGCATACACCGACAGCAGTGGCAAAATGTTTTGTTATACACAGCTCTTATACAGGGCCATGTAGGGCTCAGATATCACTAAATTGATCCATAACATTTTAAAGCGGACACATTTGCTCGTGCTCTGCTGCGGTCTTATCTGACTAAGATCATGACATGGTGTCAGAAGTGCTTCAACCTCGTCAAATACAGTATAAAACAGGTCAGATTATTTCACAGAAAAGAATAACGGTCCTTGAGTTGTCCGATTTTAGAGTGACGAAAAGTAGCTAACAGCTAACTGCTCTCTCATGTCTCGTCATTGAGCAGAGCAGCACCAGTAGAGCCGGTGCTATGGATACTTAGAGCATCCATGAGCAGAGCGAGCTGCGTTCAGAGAGCGAGTGACAGAGAGGAACAGCTAATGGATTTACTAATGGAGGAAGTTATTTTTGATTTTGGGCAAGGCCTTAAATTTGGCAGAAGCAATCGGGCATGGGTAGGGCTTAAAAATCATGCCTGTGCAGGACTCGTGTGCCCTACTGAAAATGACCCGGAAAGATCCGTAGTAGTAATGGTACTAGCTGTTATTGGTAGTTAGGGATGTGACAGTTCTGGAATTTTGGATTAATTATTTGTCGGTCACAGTTACACACGCACACATACAGTGCCTTGCGAAAGTATTCGGCCCCCTTGAACTTTGCGACCTTTTGCCACATTTCAGGCTTCAAACATAAAGATATAAAACTGCATTTTTTTGTGAAGAATCAACAACAAGTGGGACACAATCATGAAGTGGAACGACATTTATTGGATATTTCAAACTTTTTTAACAAATCAAAAACTGAAAAATTGGGCGTGCAAAATTATTCAGCCCCTTTACTTTCAGTGCAGCAAACTCTCTCCAGAAGTTCAGTGAGGATCTCTGAATGATCCAATGTTGACCTAAATGACTAATGATGATAAATACAATCCACCTGTGTGTAATCAAGTCTCCGTATAAATGCACCTGCACTGTGAGTCTCACAGGTCCGTTAAGAGCGCAGAGAGCATCATGAAGAAGGGGGCCGAATACTTTCGCAAGGCACTGTGTGTGTGTGTGTGTGTGTGTGTGTGCGCGTGTGTATGTGTATGTATATATAGCTATGTGTATGTGTATGTATATATAGCTATGTGTATGTATGTATGTATATATAGCTATGTGTATGTATGTATGTATGTATGTATGTATATGTATGCTATGTATGTATGTATGTATGTATGTATATATGTATGTATGTATGTATGTATGTATGTATGTATATATAGCTATGTGTATGTATGTATGTATGTATGTATGTATGTATGTATATATATATATATATATATATATATATATACACACACATAAAATTATCAACAAAGCCTGGTTTACACACATTTTCTACTCTCCTCCGCTCCTGCAGGGAGAGGTGCGTTGCCAAGGCAACCGAAGACTTGTTTGCTACAACACCTTGCTAAAACAAGGAGCAACAAAGATTTATCACGTTCAATAATCGTCGGTTACACGATTAAAGAATTACCGTGCCAGCCCTACTGGTAGCACAGTCAGACTGAATTCTAAAGGAATTTACAGTACATTTACATGCAGTAATATGTAGTTGGAATATATAATTCTGAATACTGAGTGCCTTCTAAGCCCATATCGGCTATATTGTCTATATTGTCATTGCGGGGCGCAATGGAAAACAGCATTTCTTATTAGACAAGTGCAAGCAGTTCCTCCCAGTTACAGTCTATTTTCTTCTGGTTGGTGCCTAATGAACACAACCCAGTTCTTACCTTCAACATGAGGGAGTCGGGAGCCTCTAGTGGGGAGCAAGCATCCTGAGATCCCACCAACTCGGCCCCGTGGACCAGCACCTTTCCCCCAATTGCCAGGCGGCCCCGGTGGAGCATGGCGGTCAGTGGGACGTCCAGCTGGGCCTTGATGGCGTACCAGCCATCCGTCAGCCAGATCAAGCCTACAGGGGACGACTTCGCTTTAGACCCTGCGGCGCTCCCGGGTGGGGTTTTGGTCTTGGTCTCACTCCAGCTCTGCCTATGTAATGCACATAGGGTTCTCTTTCAGTCGGCTTACTAAATGCAACACACTCATAGGGAAGCAAGCTCCATACCGGTTTGTTGCATTTCCTTCTCGACCTTCATAGAACCGAGGTTATAAACAATAATAACATAACAATTTCTACAGAACTATATGACATGAAGTCAATTTTGAAGTCAAAGACTTATTTTGGCAAACTGCACATTGAACAAAGTCATTTATTTTTCTACTCCGTTTCACCTTGTTGGGTTATGGCCTTTGGTGACAACACCACATACACAAAGCACCAGGGTCTTGACTGCCGTGTCGTCTCTCTCCATGATCTTCCGTAGAGCTGACCTCTTGCTGTTGTCCACCTCCAAGTCGTACCTGACATACACACACACAATAGCCTTGCTACTTGCTGCTGTGGTTCACAGCACAAAACACAGCACACTTATTTGTGTGTGGCACAGACAAATAAGTGTTACATTTAGTTCGCACAATAATTTGTTTTGTCTGCAGTTTATGTATGCAAGTTTCTCTTCAACCTCACTGCACTATACACATTGTTATGGGTTCAACATATAAAAACAGAAATTGAAATATCCTGGTCACATAAAAGGCTGAATAGGCATGTACATTACACAAAACACATACACTCTTTATCCAAAATCATTTAATGTTCTTACGCAGTAGGAGGTTACTTGCTAGTAGCTCTGGTCCAGGGCGTGAGTGCGCATTCCCCTATCGTCCTGTACCGATGTGCGCACATTGATACAGGTCGTTAGTGAAGGAAAGTGCACCAACGACCTGCACCAGAGCTAACTTTTTGATTGCTGCCGTACCTGTATTTCAGTTGTAGGAGCACCTGTTCTGGTGTGAGACAGAGGCTGCCCATCACCTCTGGGAATGCCCTCTCCATGCAGGCCCGTTTCCACACCACCCAGCGGTAGTGGTTGAACACCCAGTCCTCACTGATCAGCTTGGGGTCCACGCCAGGGCTGTCACACAACGCTCTGAAGTAGAGGGGGAGCTTATGTTCAGTTTAATTCATTATTTAAAAATGTATACATTTTTATCAAGTTCACCATCAAAGTATTGTGATGTAGTGTTAACTGCAGCATCAGTGATGTAACCTATAAACCAAATATTTATTCAAGTTGATTAACTAGTTATTTAAGTACAAATTTATTTAAATTTGTTTCTAAAAACTATTCCGATATAGCGGTAGATGGAGTATCAGTATACCTGTTATATACATACATTAATCCAAATTAATAATAAATATGTTCAAGGGAATACATAGCAAAGTTGAAAATTAACAACTTCATCAGTTGGAACGAATTCTACCTGTCCCAAACAATCAATAAAACCGTACCTGTGGAACTCATGTTTCCCTGCAGTTCCATCGTTGCGAGGAATGAGCCAACCCCCGTCGGCCAGCTGAATGCACCCCTCTACAAACGCCTCGCGTCTGAAGAAGTGTCGGCAAACAAAGCGGAACGCCTCAGCACTCTCACTGCTGATATCCCAAACATGCCGGTGCACTCCATAGCCATACAGCTGAGTAATATCCACAATGAGGATTAGACATCAGTCATTACCCCCCCCCCCCCCCAAGCCCCCAGCCCCTCACCATTGTTCATATTCTAAATCAGACTTCAAAAGCTCTGTTCCACCTCTACCAATCCAGTGTGTTTATCAGTCTGTTTTTACAGTATCAGTCTGTGTGTGTGTCTTCCACTACCTTTTTGTGTGTTTCAGTATGTTTGTATGTGTAGGTTACAATATCTGTTTGTGTGTGTTACAGTGGCAAGAAAAAGTATGTGAACCCTTATGAATTACCTGGACTTCTGCATCAATTGGTTATAAAATTTAATCTGATCTTCATCACAACAATAGACAAACAGTCTGCTTAAACTAATAACACAAACAATTATATGTGTTTATGTCTTTATTGAACACAATGTGTAAACATTCACAGTGCTGGGTGGAAAAAGTATGTGAACCCTTGGATTTTATAACTGGTTGACCCTCCTTTGGCAGCAATAACCTCAACCAAATGTTTTCTGTAATTGCGGATCAGACCTACACAACGGTCAGGAGGAATTTTGGACCATTCATCTTTACAAAACTGTTTCAGTTCAGCAACATTCTTCTGATGTCTGGTGTGAACTGCTCTCGAGGTCATGCCCCAGCATCTCAATCGGGTTGAGGTCAGGACTCAGACTGGGCCACTCCAAAAGGCATATTTTCTTCTGTTGAAGCCATTCTGTTGTTGATTTACTTCTGTGTTTTGGGTCGTTGTCCTGTTGAGTCACCCAACATCTGTTGAGCTTCAACTGGAGGACAGATAGCCCAACATTCTCCTGCAAAATGTCTTGGTCAACAGAAAAATGAATTCCCAAGTTTATGATAGCAAGCTGTCCAGGCTCTGAGGCAGCAAAGCAGCTCCAAACCATGTTGCTCACTTCACTATAC